>NC_133497.1:1861138-1876387 GCF_025370935.1 Choristoneura fumiferana | reverse complement strand
TCCTACTGCCGCGAACAAAAGAGCTGATAATCTTTGAAACGGCTAAACCGATTTTGATAAATCATGTCTAAGATCCATTGCTGGAAACCCTGCTTTCAAATAAAAACAAACTGCATTTAAAACGGTCCACCCGTTTAAGAGCTACGGTGCCACAGACAGACACACAGACACACATAGCGGTCAAACTTACAACACCCCTCTGTTTGCGTCGAGGATTAAAAATGGTCAAGTGCGAGTCAGACTCGTACATGAAGGGTTTCGTAAACAGTTCATTAAAAAAAAATCTTATAATTCTTCTTATATAAGTTTTTTTTTTGCTGACTGTAGGTACTTTATGCCCTCTGGTTACCAAAGTACTCGTCAAGATGAATCAAACGAGTTCAAACTCGATGCGGTCGTGTTGTTTATCAGAGTTCCTATGGTCACCGCTAGCTTTATCATCAGATCAACTCCATGTCATAATAATATTGCATTGTCATCGGATTTAGACATGCGTATTAAATTTCAGTTCAATCGGTTGAAGATATCATAGTTACATTACACTGCCAATAAATATAGGTAATGCTTGTAATTTTTTTTTATTCCATTTTTATTACAAGCTTTTAAATTGTTAACATTTTAAATTATCGGTAGATATTAACGGCATAGATGCCTCTATGGAATTAGATGAGATGAGAGAATCTTGCAGGTGGTAGGACCTTGTGCAAGGTCCGCCCGGATTGCTACCAACATCTTGCTCGCTAATCCTGCCGTGAGCAGGTGGTAGGACCTTGTGCAAGGTCCGCCCGGATTGCTACCACTATCTTGCTCGCTAATCCTGCCGTGAAGCAGCAGTGCTTGCACTGTTGTGTTTCGGCGTGGAGAGTAAGACAGCCGGTGAAATTACTGGCACTTGAGGTATCCCATCTTAGGCCTCTAGGTTGGCAACGCATCTGCAATCCCCCTGGTGTTGCGAGTGTCTATGGGCAGTGGTGATCTCTTACCATCAGGAGACCCACTTGCTCGTTTCCCATCCAGTCGAATAAAATAAAATAAAAATATACTGGTTCTGGCGTCTCGGTTATGTCCGAGGTTATGTATAAACAAAATTTTTATTCATTTGCCCTGATTAAAAGTGATTTAAAGATGTGTTTTTATACTGGCCACCAAATCACTAGTTTGAAGCTAAAGTTTCCTATAAAAATCTAACAGAAATAATGAGATTTAATGTCATTGTTTAACGGTGCCCCCCCTCTATTAGGACGTGATTTTATGACCAAATTTAAGTTATATATATCTTCCGCCAACCATAAAATCACGTCTGTCGGTAAAAATGTAACAGAGATCCGAGATCTTTTAAATAAATATCCAGACATTTGGAAAGATGAATTAGGTTGTTTTATTAAATTCGAAGTGGAACGAAATCTCAACGCCGACGCCAAGCCTAAGTTTTTTAAGTCACGACAGGTACCTTTTGCTTTAAAAGAAAAAGTTAGTGCAGAGATAGACAGACTACTTAGTTAAATTCGGTATTTTAGTGCCATTTAATTTTTCCGAGTATGCCACACCTATAGTACCAGTGCTAAAGGAAAACGGAAAATTGAAAATTGCCGGCGATTTTTCTTGTACCTTAAATAAAGACCTTAAAAAGATAACACTCGTGCCCTTTACCTAGAATTGAAGAGGTGTTTTCGTAATTAGGCGGGGGTTTGCAGTATACTAAGCTTAATTTGAGCAATGCGTATAATCAATTTAAACTAAACGAATCGTCACAGCGTTTAACTACAATAATACGCACAAGGGTTTATTTTCATATACTCGTCTGGTTTAACTAATGGCTGGATTGTATATTTATGGACAGAGGTACTTCGACGAGCGCCCTTATATCAAATACGTCAATTTGACACTCGTCAAAATCTAGGGTACTTCCCAATGTCAATGAAGTCTAGTATTTACATGCAAAGAATAAAAAAAATTAAGAAATCTGAAACTTTTCCCTCCCACCCCTATACAGGGGGTGCAAGTCTGTATACAGAAGTAGTAAAATAACATGTCTTAGAAAGCTTAAATTCTGTATGAAAGTGTATGATTTAGATAGGTACAAAGAACGGAATAATTAATAAAATACATAACTTTTATTCTCCAACCCCTTTTAAGGGGGTGTAGGGTTGCTTTGAAAGTAGTAAAGTTATATTAATGTTGTATACTTCCCAAACGGCAATATTTACGCTTTCGCTGTAAAAAGTTATCAGATCCAAGGAAAAGCCAAGCCCCTTAACCCTGGTTTCACTAACCGTACACTCCATTGCATATCATAAAATTGAAGACCGTGATATACCGTACCACCGTACATACCTAAGTCTATCAGATTAATAATAATATATTATCACAATATTGAAGACAAACTTAATTTCTATTGGCCAGACGCTCCGATAGACATACTCTTATGTACGGTCGAAAATTATATCAAAGGTCTTCAATTTTATGATATGGTGCAAGCGGCCATTAATGTTGACCGCTATGTGTGTCTGTGTATCTGTGTGTCCGTGTCTGTGCGTCTATCTGAGGCACTGTAGCTCTTAAACGGTTAAACCTATTTAAATGTTGTTTTTTTTATTTGAAAGCAGGTTTTCTAGCGATGGTTCCTAGACTTGTTTCATCAAAATCGTTTCAGCCGTTTTTAAGATATTATATTTTGAAATGAAAATGTCGCGGGGGTTTTGCCAAGTTCAGATCCAAATAATTTCATTATTATACAAAACAAAAACTATACAACTGGTTTTATTTCATCATAATGATGGTGCCTAATGATACCAGTTACAAAATATTGCAGAGAATGCAATTTTGACTCAGTCATTTTATACATTTTAACGTTAAACTTTCTTGCAATAAGCAGTAAAAAAACCCGTAGCACTTCAAACGAATGCTACATTCTAACTAAAACGCAGCAAATATGATGACCATACCGTATTTTACTCTGCAAACACGATTAAATGATTGCAGTATCAAGCTTTATACTGCATATTATTCGGTATTCTGAAAGATTTATAGTAAAAATATTACAACAGTAATAGCACAGATTTTATAGATAAAGTCAACATTTTGCAGGATTAATCGAAATTCCAAAAAAAAAACGGCCACGTGTCGGACACCCTTTAGCCGTTATAGTTTACCTTGAAAATTTGATATACTAACAACCATCCTGAATTTTTTAATTTTTTTCCACCCACCGCTTTAGGTTTTAGAGGGGGGGGGCGCTCTATTTTAATGAAAATTTGCACTTTAAAGTTGAATATCTCGCAAACATCTCATTGAATCGAAAAATCGTCTCAGCAAACCCCTAAAGGTTTTAAAAGACCTACCCAACGATATCTCACACTATAGGGTTAGATGAGAAAAAAAAATCACCCCCACTTTACAACTATGGGAGTTACCCTAAAAAAAATTTTTTTTTAATTTGTACTTGTACCATTTCGTCGGCATAAATTACTAATATATCCCTGAGCAAAGCCGCGGACAGACAGACAGACAGACAGACATGGCGAAACTATAAGGGTTCCGTTTTTTCTATTTTGGCTCCGGAACCCTAAAAATGGTGGTAGAAATCTGGACGGAGCTTGTCGGGCCCCCCGAAAAACCCGAACATTTCAGCTTAATACATGAACGGCCTTGTACACAATCAAAGGCTATCTATATACGAGTATATCGCAGCTCCCAAACGGATGGACTGAATCAGGCACAGTTTAAAAAAAAATAGCAAAATATATAACATAAAATTTATAAACATTCATGTAACTAAACATTCGTTTTTTTTTTCATACAAATATCTGCCCCGACCGGGGATCGAACCCGGAACCTTAAGCTTCGTAGTAAGGTACTCTAACCATTGGGCTTCGATCATCTGGTGTATGAGAGATGTATGAGGATTTGTCAGATTTGTTAAGTTTACCATGCCACAGACTGAACACTCACCTTTCTGTTTCTGTGCACCATGCAGCTGTGAGGATGAATCGGTCGCTGATCAGGGTCCCCGCACAGGTGCTCCACGTAGCTGAGCTGATGTTACTGCCATAACCTAGCAGGACCTGGAACAGCAAATAAGCAAGTAGATATATTTATACCGGAGACCCTATGTGAATGTATTGTATTGTAAAACTCTTTATTGTACTTAAAAACACATGCAATTAACAGAAAACAGGATAAGAAGATGTTCAAAAGCGAACTTGTCCCTTAAAGGGAACTCTTCCAGTTAACCTTTGAAAGATTGACAGGATTGTTGTAGTTAATTAACTTTAAAGATATTGTAATATATTAAATGCATAATAATATTTAAGTAATAATCACCATATGAGGAAACTCGTCAAGTTTCGCGTCGGTGCCACCAGCGATCAGCTCGCCAGCGTTGTGCCTGCAGTAGTCGCGGCGGACCTTGTCTCCCATGAGGGTCTTACTCTCCTCGCACGGGTATATCACCCGCATCTGGTACTCCAAACACTCTGGAGACAAATACAATTACGTGATTTCAGAAGTATTTTTTTTTTTTGCTGCAAACCATACTCTGCCATGAAAATCAAACGGTGATATGATACCGATGTCTATTCATAACTAGTGTTAACTAACGATATGGTCGATATTAGGTAGAGTCAATTTAACTATTATTCCCACCATTAATCTAATCCTGGGATTCTGAAAATTATTAATCTGCAATGTTTATAAATCTGAGGATCGCATTGTGCTGTAAATATTTATATTTATTATTATCTAGACACGCGGCAGCGTGCCAAGCCAAGTTCAAGCAAAGGAACTGGCTAGCCAGCGCCGAGTGTAATATTACACGAACCACTTGGAGCCACTTTTGACGCTTCTATGACTCAAAACCTCTTTAAAGTAAACACATTAAAACTACGTGTGTTTTATTATATCCATAAGGACATCTAGAAGCCCAAATTTCATGAAGCTAGCTCAAACGGTTCTAAAGATATAAAGGTCAAAAAGTCGTAAATTTTAGCACTGACTGACTGACTGACAGAAGGATGAAATTTGAAATCCAGCTCGGTAATTATAAAAATAAAAAAAAGTTAAAAAACAGGGGGGGTCCCCATACAAAAAAAATGTAGCGATGAAACCGTTACAAGCAGATATTTGAAACTATCCCATTATATGTATTATTATATTTGCTATATAATAGAAGTATATAAATAAAGTTAAGTCAAATAATAAGTGGAGTCCCCGTACAAAAAACTTGTAATACGCGCTAAACAACCGGCCAACGGTGTGTTTCCGGCGACGCGCGGCACCTCATAATTATACACAGAACAGAAGTAAATCTACATAAAAGCGCTCCCGAGCAACACATAAACAGGCTCCGCTTACGAATACCGATTTAGGTATTTATTGTTTTATTACATTTATGTTCATCCTGCTTCTTTGTCAACGATGAATTAAATGATTGTCATACTATAACCACAAACGTTCTTCGTGCCTAAACCAGTAACAGTATAAAAGTGAAGTAGTCGTACATACATAAGATTCAATGAAAAAATAAATACTTTATACAACCCGTTCGCTATAAGTTTGCCGCTGTCAACTGTCTCGCGTTTAGCGTTGTCTCACTCACTCAGTTCTAGTTCCAGTGAGAAAACACTATACTGACGTCATTTGACAGCAGCAAACTTATGTTGTAGCGACGCGGTCGGTCCACCGTCGCCCCAGCCAATCAGCGTCACGGTCACGCTCTGACGAATGGTACAAAATTATAAGCGGTAGCGATTTGGTTACAATTTAGCGTGTCGGTTGGCTTATACCTGCATGGTAGTGATTTAATAGTCCACGGCTCACTAAAAAAAGTACTTAAATTAAAAAAATAAAAAACCCCTACACAAAAAACGCCAGCAAAAATATAAAAAAAAAACGCCTGAAAGAAAACCGCTGACTGAAAAACGCCGCCAAAAAAGACAACTAAAAAGTAAAAAATAATTATGCACTACCTAGCTGTTGGCAGCGACTTCACCTGCGAAGAATTCATTTATCACTATCCCGCGGGGACTATGCAGATTTCCCGGAAAATTAGCCTAAGTTAAATTAGCATTACCTAGTAATATTTTTTATTTTAACGTAGCTGGTGTCGGGGGGCCGCTAAGGTTAACAGGAAACTAAAGTACATTTGTTGTATTTTTAAAGTATTATCTAACCTTAGCGGTCCCCCGACACCGACTACGCTAAGATAAAAAAAAATATTAATAGGTAGGTAAAGTACTTATGCTAAATTAACTTAGGCTAATTTTGCGGGAAATCTGCAGTCCCCGCGGGATAGTGATAAACGAATACTTCGCAGATGCCAACAGTTAGTTAGGAAGTGCATAATTATATTTACTTTTGAGTTGTCTTCTTTGGCGGCGTTTTTTTGTCAGCGGTTTTCTCTTGGGCGTTTTTTTTTATATTTTTACTGGCGTTTTTTGTGTTGAAGGTTTTTTAATTTAAGTACTTTATTTCATGTTTTTTAAACTTTGTTACTTATATTATTTTTAAAAATGTGCCAGTGTGTTGGATATCCTGGATGTAGCATCAGCTCATCGTGTTGTAACCATTCCATTGTATGTAGAATCAAATACTGATCAAAAGGAATCAAACACGACATATCTGCTATTATTTTTTCAAGAGTATACTGGTGTGCTGGATATCCTGGCTGCAGTATCAGCTCGTCGTGTTGCCACCATTCCATTGTATGTAGAATCAAATACTGATCAAAAAGAATCCAAACACGGCATATGTGCTATTATTTTTTAAATAGTGTAGTGTGCTGGATATCCTGGCTGCAGCATCAGCTCATACTGTTGCCAGCATTGCATTGTATGTAGAATCAAATACTGATCAAAACAAATCCAAACACTACAAATGTGCTATTATTTTTTAAAGAGTGTACCTACTAGTGTTTTGTATATCCTGGATGCAGCATCAGGCCAAGCATTCCATAATATAGCGTTCATGGGTGTTACAAATGTTATAAAATAAAGTGAATACCCAATACGCAGATCCCAGCAGGAGTCTAAGATTCCTACCGCAGCGAACAAAAGAGCTGATGATCTGAAAACGGCTGAACCGATTTTGATAAATCATGTCTAAGAACCATTGCTAGAAAACCTGCTTTTAAACAAAAAAAACCGCATTCAAATCGGTCCACCCGCTTAAGAGCTACGTTGCCACAGACAGACACACAGACATACAGACACACAGACACACATAGCGGTCAAACTTATACCACCCCTCTTTTTGCGTCGGGGGTTAATAACAAAGCTCAGTGCCCAAGGTTCGTTTCTCTGATTTCTTTTGAAAATAATAATAATATTTTAAGGTAAATTTGTTAGCTTGAACTCTTTATACCTTAAGAAAGGTCCAATGTTATGTATACCAAGGCCAAGGCAATAGCGATGTCTTATTGCTACGGATATATTTATGTATTGACTAATTAAGAATGCTGGTTGAACTCGCTCGCGCCTTGCACTTGTAGGTACGCGGGGGCAAGCGAGGTCCAACTAGAGGCGCGCGCGCGCCGCCCGGTGCCCGCGCGGCTCACTAGCGCTATACGACTTAAAATACGAACGAACCAAAGTATGCTCTTAGCGGCGCTCACTCGCGCCTGCGTCCTCGTTATGCCCGGTTGTCGAGCGGAAACCCACATTAGATTGCGTTTTATGCTGCGTCATTCGACTAAATTTATTTGAGTTATAGCTGGAATAGTCCAGATATAAATTATTCCTTTTTAGGGTTCCGGAGCCAAAATGGCAAAAACGGAACCCTTATAGTTTCGCCATGTCTGTCTGTCTGTCTGTCCGTCCGCGGCTTTGCTCAGGGACTATCAATGCTAGGAAGCTGTTATTTTGCACGGATATATAGGTAAAGTATGCCGACAAAATGGTACAATTAAAATTAAAAAAAAAAAAATACGAATATAATAGACTAATAAACGAAAATTGGGGGTGTTTTTTTTTTCTCATCCAACCCCAGTCGACTTTTCGATTCAGTGATTTGTTTGCCAAATATGCAACTTTAAAATACAAATTTTCATTAAAATCGAGTGTCCCCCCCCCCTAAAATCTAAACCGGTAAGTGGAAAAATCTGAAAAAATTCAGGATGGTAGTAAGCATATCAAAATTTTAAGGAAAACTATAACGGCTAAGTTTGCTTGAGAATTATTAGTAGTTTATGAGTAAATAGCAGCCTAAGATATAAAATATACCTAAACATAGAAGATTCCGTATAAAATATGAAATCCTAATTAAAATATTACTTATTTTTTTCGTAATGGCTACGGAACTCTATTTGTCCGACACGCTCTTGGCCGGTTTTTTAGTATTGTACTTTAACGGCATTTGTGAGTTATTTAATATTACTTAGGTACGTAAATTGTTTCTTTCAAAACCTCATTTGTTTATAGCTCTTTTAGGTTAGTTTGTCATTTAATTTATTAGGTAGGACCGTAGGAGTAAGATTCACATGTAATAGACAATAGCATAAAAAAGAAAACCACGCAGCGGAAACGCAAGAAAAAACATTAAATCTCAATACCTTCCTAGTTTTCTTTACAAAAAGTAATGATATCCCACCAAAAACATAAATTTAAAAAAGGAGAGCCAAGTTCAATACAAAAATTATGCTTGGCTGCGGGCTTCGCCGCAAAAAGAATGGAGATCTAAATGAGTGCCAAGCTCTATGCAAAATCCAAATATGTATTTACAGGAACAAAATAACATTGTGAACAAGTATTAAACTCTATTTCTTTGCTTTATTGGATACCTTTAGTTCCTATAAATATAATAACTATACAATAACTATGTTGAATAACTTTATAAAATGACTGATGTAATCTCCGCTCAGCTGTTTCCACCAGAGATGTGCTGTGCCCTCGCAACACATCCTCGCACATTATTGGTGGAAACTCTGCTTAAAACTCGAGCATTAAACCCATTTTCCCATCGAAGTGTCTATCATCGCCGTACCGGCTCGGGTGGCAATATTTACGTCTCGGGTAAAATCGCTCGTTTTATGCTCTTGTTGTACAATCTACTATTATTGCACACCACAAATCAGTTCATCTACCAGTCATTAGATCAATAATGCTACTAAAAAATCTAAGAATACATAATTATACTTACTATCCCAGGATTTAATGCCGGTAGGTTCTGTAGTACGACCGGGTGCCAAGTACGGACAACCATCTGGTGCGACACGACGAGCACGATCAGGGGGTGTGTATTCCCTCGTTTCATTTCTGCAATGGGAGGATAAACACCCATTTAAAGGGGTACAGTATCTTACCTAAGATAAATAATATTAAAACCACAAAACCACTGCCTGTTGCCCGCGTCTCCGTCTGCGTAGAATTCGTTTATCGCTATCCCGCGGGAACTATGCCATTTTTCGGATAAAACTATCCTACATCCTTCCCCGGGACTCAAACTATCTATACACCCAATTTTATCTAAATCGGTTCAGCGGTTTAGACGTGATAAAATAACAAACAAACACGTTACGTAGCAAACCTACACGCACAAAAGTTGTTGCGCAAACTTGCCGCTAGAGGCGCTGTCCGTGTTTCCATGCAAATTGAGATTTTAACGCGAACGCGATCGAGACGTATTTTACAACCGAAAACTTACACTAAGGGTACAGGTAAATATTACTCGTGTGTGTTAGCGTGATAAGTCCCGTTTGTGGTATTTTGACTATGTCTGAAATATACATTTCAAACAAACCGATTTCCGGCCAGGTTCACTTCCATCCAACACACCGCTGCCTGCTCTGCTATTATCATTAATATTTTTAATTATTATAACTTGGTATAACAAAAAATTAAACCGTCTACAAAAAGCCATGAATTTTTTTTTCTAGCACTTTGAAGTCGGTGCCTCAGCACGAGCCAGCAGGAATAAGAAAGAAAGAAATAAATTACTCGAAAACAAAAGAAGATTGAGGACTGATATTAAAAATAGAATCTTAGATGAATGATTGGTCTCGCGCGCTCGCTCGACTAGATACCGCCGGCGAACTTGTCAAATGCGGCAACAAATAGTACGCCGAATTCGGCGTACCCGAGCCCGAGGCGAGTCAGTCGCGTTGCAAACTGTGCGTAAGGTGCATGTACCGAATGTTTTGTTAAATTTTGGTCATTAACCGAAGTAAAATGCCAGTTTGCGCAGTGAAACTGTAAAAATAATACTACAAGAAATAAGAAGGACACTGGGATCACAGTAAATATCCTATAACTTCGAAATTCCAAAATAAAATAACATTAACCCTAAACGCCATTCTGTGTTGCCGTGTACACAAGAATCAAATTCCCCGTGGTTGAGATTTTAATAAATTGAATTTTACTGTTATCATCATTAAATGATGATAAATTTTAATAACTTAATTTATTTAAGTATCTAACGTAATTATTATATACACATAACCTAGTTAATTTATTGAATCAGGCGTTACTTTGCGGAGGTCCATATAAGCAGCACGCAAGCGTTGCCGACATCAAATATACAGCACTATTAGAACTTAGAGTTCTACTGGTGATCCATAAAGGTGTCAAGAAAAGATTGTTTACTTATAAAAGTGATTAAACCGTTATTATACAGCTAAAGCTGTACTAAGTTTTTTATAAAATACTCCGTGTAAACTTAAAGCTTTAAAACAGAATATTTGAACTCCACTTTAAAACCCTATGCATTTTTTGACACTTCAATCTAATGTTATCCTTCAAGCTGCATAGAGGCTGTATTTTGCATGTGATCACTTACTTACTACAGCTATAAGTTATAAAATGGTATCACTTTATACTTGTTTCTGTATAATAAAAATATTATATTATAACGGCTATTAAAGGGTAAAAGCTGTGTAATGGAATCCAGAAAGTGCGTAGTAAAACCACGGAATCTATAAAACTCTCCAGATATCTTTTACGCTGTATAAAATCTGTTGCCATTTTCGAACAAATAACAATAAAAGAAAATATGACTTCTTACATTATTTTGAGTATTGCTGAAGTTATAGTTATGATTTTCAGATAAATAAATCATAAGTGATACAATACAATACAATACAATACAAAGACTCTTTATTGTACACCAGACATAGTAAGCGATACAGAAAAACAAATTATTAAAATACCTGTGATACCTGATACCTGTTGTACAGTATTATTTAACAATCTTATGATTCTAACCTCAAAACCATAAACTTACTTACTTGTTTTGGTAATATTCCTCGTGAATTCTTCAGTATTTCGCGGGCGCGTGAATATTTTTCCACAAAACTATGCACTATTTCCCAGTAAAAATAAATCGGCACGTTGAATCTACAATTATCACTACCTAAAGTCCAACATTTATTCTTGACTTATAACTTCACAGTAAATTGGCGGCCCACCATTATCATAACTAAAAAGAATAAAGCGGTTGTTTTCATAAATTTCACATTGTAATTCTCATAAAAAACCAATGAAGAACTATTATCTTTTTAAGAAACTTATAAGAGAATAACTATATGCCTATGGTTTTCTTCAACATCATACTACAGCTCTTCTACAGCTATAGTACAGCCTATTTTTTAGCTATACAGCAACTATACAGCTATAATAACGCATAAGGCTGTATAACAAGGGGCCCAATTTTTACTTATAGAGGTTGTATAAGCGCTTATACAGCCCTTGTACAGCCGCATTATATAGCCTGTGGAATACAATAAAACTAAAATACAGCTTCTATACAGCCTGTCGTGCTGCTTGGGATCAATGAACTAAAATAATTTCCTTGCTCACCCGCGACCTTAAAGGTCGCGGGTGAGCAAGGAAATTATTTTAGTTCATACATAACCTAGTTCTATATTATTTAATGTTTATCTTTGTGATATATACACTGAAGTTGTATAAATTGTTACCCGACACTATTTAATTAAGGGGTGAATGTATCTTAAAATTAAAAATGTTTTTCGTCTTCCCATTCAAAAAGCCCAATCAGCTGATTTACTTAGGTATTATGGGAAACAACAAAAAAATTTTTTTTTCGTATTTCTACTCATTTTCCTGAAATGTTAACTTTTTACCCGACTGCCCGAAGGAGGGTTATGTTTTTCAAGCGTATGTATGTAAGTATGTATGTATGCATGTATGTTACGTATATTTTGTAAACAATATTTTTTATTTTAGTCTTAATTAACCTGTACCTACATTATATTAGGTTTAACTATAGGTGCAACGTGTTATCTTAACTACGCAGAACTTCTTAGTTGGTGACTCAGTCCATGAATTTTTAGTAATAATTTCTAAATATTGACTGTCCTTAAATATATATTTTTTTAATTATAAGTGAGGCCTGATCATTGATATACCTATATCATACCTGTGATAGGGTGTAGTAGGACTTATGTTTGCTGTTCCGCTCTCTCCCGATGCTCTCTCGCTCTCTCTTGGAAGATGGCGGTTTATATACGTGCTTTGTAATTGTGTCCTAAGGAAATAAAGTCCATAATTAATTGCGACGTTTAATTTAATATATTACAAGTTGGCGACGAGGGAAAAAACTCCGTGCGTGAAGTCAATAAACAATTACACAAAATTAAGTGTAAAAAGTGCAAATACGTCGACGCGGTAAACAATAAGAGCCACGCGCGACGCATCCGATCCAATATGGCGAAAGCAAAGCTTATGTAGCGTTGCGGGTTCGTTCGGTGCTTCGAAACAAGTGAAAGTGCTTACAAATTAATAACTAAAATAATTAAATTAAATGCATCATGCAGAAGATAACCTTTCAACATCGTCAGAAAGTGATAAATCAAATGACAGCGTAATAAGTACAAAAACTAGCTGGATTTACAAATTATCGAAACTACAACTACAAGATCATATTAGTAAACAAAAAAATCCATTTGAAGAGAAAAAAACAGTGGAGGAATTGCGAAAGTTGCTGATTAAACACTGCAAAAATCAACTAGAAAACAAAACTGAAGTGAGAAAAATTACGATGGCAAACATTAATTTGCAGCCCTTTGATGGAAATAAATGGGAGTGTTTTGAACAACAGTTCGAGTGCTGCATAACATTTAACGATATTTCGGAAGATAAAAAAGTTCCATTGCTGCTCACGAAACTAACACCACAAGTTTTTGAAACAATAACATGTTTATGTACACCTAGAAAACCCGCTAGTTTGTCTTATAGTGAATTGTCAGAAATATTAAAGAGAAAATATGTCCAAAAACAATCAGAAGTTTTAGAACGCGCCACATTTCGTAGTCGGAACCAGTTACAAAACGAAAAAATTGAAGAATATGTCCTGGAGTTAAGAAAATTGGCAGGGAAATGTGGTTTCAAAGACACAGAAGATCAAATCAAAGAAAAATTAGTTGATGGTGTTTATTCAAAAATAGTGAAATTTGAATTGCTCAAAGCAGACACCAATAAAACTTTGGAAGAAATTATAACATTAGCCAGGACAGTTGAAGCAGCCTTGAGGGAAACAAGTTTAAAAGGAGGACCAGAAACAGCTGAGATGTTTTATAACCAGCGAGATGGTGGCAGAAGTAATACAATGAAAAATAGAACATTTACAGGGAAATCCAAAACGCCTAGACAGATAATTTGCTACTGTTGTGGGAATGATAATCATATTCGTTCCGAGTGCCGGCTACAGAAGAAGTTTTGTTCGGAGTGTGGACAACAAGGTCACATTTTTAAAGTCTGTCCCAAGAAAAGAACAGGTAAAATTAATTGTTTAACAACAGACGAAGAGGACAAAGCAGATATGACCCAGGAAAAAGAAGATATTCCATGTGAACAAAAAATCAATGAGTATCAAATGTATGCAGTTAATGTAAGTAAAGTGCCACCACACTTATTAAACCTAAGTGTTGAGGGTAAACAGATAGAATTTCAATTAGATACCGGATTACAAAAAAAATAATAAAAATACAGGGATGTATGGGGTCCCTTAGTTACAATACTAAACACTAACTATATCTAAACTATATCTACTTTCAGTGAAAGTGTAGAATGCTTCCACCGTCATAAATTTTAAAATAATAATAACAATAATTTAGTTTTGAAATATACATTTCAGGTCAAGTAACCATTAAGCTTTTGGATTTCGAAGGCAAGTTCACGTCTGCCGCCCCCAAAGTTAGCTCACACGCACTCATGTCATGCTCTGAAAACAGAGCGGTACCGAGGGCATGGTATTGCTTCCGTTCCCATAAGCTCTATGGGATCGTCTTTGGGAACTTCGACGTCGCGAGCCTGTGACTAGAATTTAAACTAAAAATAGAAAAGTTTAAAATCCATAAGCTTAACAATATACAGCCTTAAACATAGCAAGGGGATGTATAAAGTCCCTGAGTTAATAATAAAATTATTATACAGCAAGGGGATGTATAAAGTCCCTATGTTAATAATAAAATTCCTAATCTAAATAATTCAGAGATGTATATAGTCTCTAAATTATGTCAAAGTAAACTAATTAAACTAATCATAAAGGTCGCGGGTGGGCAAAGTAATTGTGTCAGCTCGTTGAACGTACATGTAAAATTTCGTATCTATGCTATCAGCCTTTGAGGAGTTCCGTCATCAGGAGACGAACCTGGCTGCAGCATTAGGTGGTATATCTATATATATAAAAGAAAAAACTGACTGACTGACTGACTGACCGACTGACTGACTTATAGATCAACGCACAGCCCAAACCGCTGGGTCTAGAAACTTGAAATTTGGAATATAATTATGTTCCTTAATAGGTGTAGACGTGCACTAAGAAAGGATTTTTCGAAATTCCCACGGGATAGGGAATAAACGGGATTTATACCTTCACTTGGAAATGGCCCTATTTCAGTAACTATAATTATTAGAAACTTCAAACTTGGTTTGCAAGTAGGTAATACTAACAGCTAAAAAATTTGGCATGCAGGTAGTTAAAAACTGTTTCAAAGATTTCCGAATATCCCACGGGATAAAACTATTAAAGAGGATTTTATATACTTACTTACCAACTGAATCAGAAAACGCATAAGCTAAACCAATAAAACTGGGGACTGGAGATTTGGCAAACTGATGTAAATCTGGTAACAATTATTTAGCAGTGACATCCTGCTCATCCTGGCGAGGATCGTCTCCGTAGAAGGGAACTCCTCAAAAGTTGATGGCACACGCAAAAAGACTTTACATGATTGTTAAATTTCAATGACAATGCGTTATATTGATAAACATCGCCTGGTGCTGCAACCAGGATCGTCTG
>NC_133497.1:1850927-1854385 GCF_025370935.1 Choristoneura fumiferana | reverse complement strand
CTTTCGAAAGCAAGTAAGTTTGTCATCAAAAAAAATATTTTTTTTTGAGATGCAGCAACAAAAATTAGCGATTGTAGGATGCTTTTCTTACTTGTGATGTAAGACCTTCCTTCTTGTCAATTTTTATGATTCAGGTCTGCAAAAAGTACCCTATAGGTTTTAATTCCACTGCGAAATGTATGAAAAATAAAACTCAAATCGCTGGCCGAGTGCAACAGTGGCACAATTCAAAAAAACTGGTTTTTTAGTTAAGCCCAGAATCGTGTTCTACGATGCGTATTTTACAGCATACAATACTGGTCCAATTCAAAAGTTTACCAGAACAACCCAAAGATGGCTCCCGTGCCACTACTGCACGCAAGGAAATTACCTATCTCGTTCCTGCAATACTGACTCATCTTCAGTGTGCCGCTCGTTCTTGCGCATAAAACCCGCCTGTGTTAATGCAACAGTGACACTTTTTGAGTTGTGCCAATATTGCAGAAAATTGGCGAGAAGTAAGTTTTTTGGAAAATTGCATAGTTTCCGCGGGGAAGCGACAAACCAATTCAACGCAGACAGAGTCGCGGCAACAGGCTCGTATTATAAATGTCTGCCTAAGTCTACACTATGCCTTACATTTTCCAGATACCTAACTATCTACATGAAATTCCGCATAGTCACTCTCCCAAGATTTGAATTTGAAAAACAACAATAGGTAATCACCAGTGGCGTAGCTATCGTAGGGCCAGGTGGTGCATGCACCAGGTCCCGGAGCTCGGGGGCCCCTTTAACCTAAGCTTTGAAAAAAGATGAGCATAAAAAAAATCTTGTGAGCAGGCTCCAGCGATTTTTTTATGTATCGAAATGTTTTTGAGGGCCAATATAGGTTCATGCTACGTGGAAAGGGGGGGGCCGATTATTCTTCTCTATGCACCGGGGCCCTTGTCCACCTAGCTACGACACTGATATTCACGTTTTTTTAGCGTTGAGAATTCTAAATAGATATTCCGTAACATATTTTTAAATAGTGAATGATTTTGTAAGTTCTTTATACCAAAAATTTTGATGTAGGTACATACAAGTCTAAGGAAAACTGTTGTGACGAACTGGACATATATTTCATCCTGAATGATTTTGTGTTCCATTTATTTTATAATCTAAGCCTGTTTTAAATAGTTTATTTACAATGTATAAACTGTAGAGGGTCCATATAACAAGACGTACTTATTATAATAAATTTAATTTTCTGTGACGAATTGGAACTAGATTCACCACGATATCACCTGATAATGTGGATATTTTCTATGTTTGTTTATTTTTTTAAGCCATTTTTAAACTAATATACTTTAACTTTAAAAATAAATCAAATAAGCAATCCAGTTTTGAAATTGGAGTCAATCAATTTTTACTTATCTGTGTCGTCACGTGTGCCTACACTTTTTTTGGAAAACACGCGTTTTAGTCGGCAGATATCTCATTTTGCGTCGCCGTGTGAACGACACAGGAGTTTTGGGTGGAACCGAATGTAACAAAAATTACGCGACTCATAACTCAAAAATGTATGCTCATCTGGCTTCACCCCCACAGTCTTAAAAATATAAACTTGCCGTTCTTAGTGCCAGCGCAGAATTTGTCGCTGGTCAGGTACGGCTTGAATTCAGGAGGCAACTCGTCCATGCACTTGGTCGCATCTAAGTAAGGCAGGTCAGTGGTCAGCAGCAGCACGAGGAGGCAGGCCGTCTGCTGCCGTCAGTCCCCAGCCCGAAACCTGTGATTAAGTGTTATGCCACATTTACATTCAGCCGAAATGAGCACGTTAAGCGATAACCTTTAACGTTAATTCTTAAAGTTAAATAGTTGTCTTATAGCTACAAAGTATTTACCTATTTAAGCGCTTAAAATCTAGAATTATAAAACGTATTAATAAAGAAACTATTTAAAAATTCTTGCTATTAAACTTTTAAATTTAAATTTAACAATAATACGCGCGCGCGATTCTCTTTCGCATACGGTACTAGCATGCCATTTAAAGGGGAAAGATTAGGTTATTCTAGTATAATTTGACCGGTTTCACTACGTAACGGAGTCCTCTTCTGAACTTCCACACCGACGGAGCCCACGAAGCAGTAGACGTCACACGCACATGTCTCTCGTGATTAAACGTGCAGAAAAAAGACAAGACGACACCCATCACGAGTAGGTAGTCGATCAGGATGAGAGTAGGGGTAAGGGTAAGACCGATGAAAAATCAGCAGTATTGGAGATATCGAAAATACAAACTGAGACATGGATGCACAGAAAAACCAGAAAAAGAGACCAGCGCTGGGAATCGAACCTAGGTCCAGGTCAGGTCGATATGGTTTCACGGGATACCCGTAAAAGTAACAAATTTGGAGTTGAAATAAAAAATACAAAAAGACTCCAAAAAAACAATCATAGTATTGGAGATATCGATAAAGCGCCCCGTCGCACGGGCGTGCAGCAGCAAAGCAGCGGGCAAACGCTTAAAAAAATTGCAGCACAAGCCGGCCACACACAATTGGTAAAATCACTGGTACTGACACTGGTATATCACTACCAAAAATTCCAACTGACAAGAGCTACGCGCTCAACGTGATCCAAGAATTGAGGCCAAAACAAAAACATCAGTTGAACCAACGAATCATTGAATTAAAATTTCAAATTTCAGATCAGAAACCAAATGTATGCAAAAGAGTTAACAGCCAGCACACAACCGGCCAGTAAAAATTCTTGGAAAATGAACGAAAAGTTTGCAACACGAAACACTCATGCAGCGATGTAATGCTGCACTACCATTAAGTAAATGTGATGACAATGCTCATGTTTACATGCTTTTATGTAACTTATGCATGTTGTATGTGATCACTTTTAGTGATCGGATTGGCGTACTGAGGTGATTTGGTGACAATACAAGAATCTGGTAGTGACATCCTGATAGTCCAGCCAGAATTAACTCTACAGGAGGAAACTCCTCAAAAAATACGGCACACGTGAAACTTTGCATGATTAAACACTCATCCCACTTCACTACAATCCATCAGTTGACTTATAGCATTTTGTTGCCTGGGAACTAAACTCAGACATTCTTACCTTCCCGGAATTCGTGCTTTGCAGCTGATTCCGGTCGAACTCGTCGCTGAAGTCGATGCAGACGGGCCGGATGTACGTGTGGTAGACCACCGGAGTCGACATGAAGACCAGCGCGATGTCCTCCTGGTGGTGTCCTGCGTCACCCAGATAGCGAAACGGAATCTTAATTTCACTAACCTGGAATAAAATTAATTCAAAGTTACTGAGACTCGGCGAACGTGGAATATATGGATGAAACCGGACGGGCATAAATTTTTGAGTTGTATGGGTGAAGCCAGACGAGCGTAATTTTTTGTCACGTGATTTTCTCCTGCATTCGGTTTATACAAAAGTCCAGTTGTGCCACACGGCGACTCAAAATAAGA
>NC_133497.1:1830443-1850827 GCF_025370935.1 Choristoneura fumiferana | reverse complement strand
CTTAATTTTATTATAAGACCGTAGCCTTACAAATAAAACTTATGTATTATTTCTAACAAACTATGGATTCTGGTCTGCAATTATTAAATTTATTATTTATTTATTAGTTGTACACGTTGCATGAAACCAAAATTGATCGATCGAAAATACGCGACTCACAACGCTAAAATTACGCTCAGCCAAAGTCACGTATTTTTGGTCGCGTAATTTCTACTGCATTCTGTTTCATACAAAAGTCCAGTTTGTGGCACTCAAAACAAATTTTACATTTATTTATTATGTACAGTCAACTACAAAGAGATGTATCTATGTTAATCATACAAAATGATGTAACTTTTCGCATGCCATAATTAATTACCCTTGGTCGCTGACATTTCTAGTAGCAACAAAAGCTTACATTATCATCGAATCGTTCAAAATACAACAATTATGTATTCCGCAATGCTTCCTCCGAATGTACACACAGCCCACGGCAGCCGCTTTTCAAGAATGTTTGGCATACTTAACTTTCTGGTGACTTTTTAAAGATGTAATCGCGACTGTACGTATCATTTTTGAGTAAGGGTTTTAAATGTGATTTTCATATTTGTTTCTTAATCGGATTATATTTAAAAAAAAATGTGTTTGTTTTTTTTTAATTTGTTTTGTTTCGTAAACAGGTAGGTAAGTGTAGTATATGTGGTTTTATTCTTATGTTACATTTAAATTAATGTTCTCACCGCTGAGGTGAAAAATTGTATGTGTCACACCAGACCAAATTTTTTTTTGCATCTTGTGTGTTTGAATCCGTTGCTGCTCTCAGGATTGTCCTTCGCTTACTCGGGATTCAAAATCAACACTCGCTACAAAAAACAACTTTGCTCTCTTGTTCGACAAATAACTGTTTAAGCCAAATAAATAAAGAATCGTTGTAGATGGTGTTATAAGTATGTCTGTCTGTCAATGCCAGTTTTCTCAGAAACGCGTCGATGCATTCAGTGAAAATTAAGTCTGCAACCTCCTAAAGCTGTCAAAAATGAATTTTAAAAGTAACTTACAAAAGTGTAAGTATAAATAAATTAATGTGTTTTCAATTAAGTTCTCACGGTCAAAAGATAAAACTATCTTAATTTTCTTGTCATATAAAAACCGTGGGTGATATAATGTTTATATGATGACCACATTAACAATTAAAGTTTGATTTTGACACGAAGCTCTCGTTGTCCAAGTTAGCCCTTACTTCTCATTACATTAATTGGCATAATATGAATTCATTTACCTAACAGATTAAGCATACCATAATTGTTCATAACATTGAAATGGCATTATAATAAAATAACAAAAAAGATAATTAAACTGTACAATTAACATAATTATGCATAATATTTAAATATAACTTTAATTGTCATAGAATAAATTGGCATAATTTTATCAAGTAAGGAAATTAAATGGGTCAGGGTAATATTGGCTCGGTTAGGTAAGATCTATTTAAAAAATTACAAATAACCAACATTATTATACTTTTTAATACTTATGCAAATTATCATTATTGAATTTATGCCAAGTAATCGTTATGCATCATAGTTTAAATTATGCATATTGCTATTAATAATTATGCGAAATAACATTATGCCAATTTGAATTAAGAGTATTACGTTATTCGAATTAATATATAACCATTGGCTATGGCTTCAGAAGAACACTCACGTCAGATTTGTGGGCTTCACTGTCCATGGCTTCGTCCCAGGGTCGGTAGACCGTCCCCAGCGCCACCGCATACGTGCTGGCTGCTGCCTGGTGCTCAGTCTTCCAGAAGCAATGTGCCGCTGTAGATGATGCATGTTAATAGGTTAAGTAGAAGTTCCAGTCAACCTTTGAACGATTAACAGAATATCAGATACAAAGAGTAGACACTACAAGTGCAATGGAAACATTAAAATAAAG
Organism: Choristoneura fumiferana; assembly: GCF_025370935.1. Classification (NCBI taxonomy): domain Eukaryota; kingdom Metazoa; phylum Arthropoda; class Insecta; order Lepidoptera; family Tortricidae; genus Choristoneura; species Choristoneura fumiferana. Next base: position 1,848,904 of record NC_133497.1, on the reverse strand, counting down.
AACCGATATTTTAAATTTACTCCAACAGTGCATTATAGATGCACATATATATATATATATATATTTCCATTGTGTTGTGTATATATATATATATATATATATATATATATTATATATTTGTACACACCAATACTTACATAATAATAAAAACAATAAACTTATACAACAACAACCGTACCGAACAATAAACGTATAGTTATTAAACCTTTAAATATGATTTTATTAGGATTTCTATTACATAAACATTAGTAGATTAGTTGCAAATTCATTCAATTTGGCATGGTGTTCCCTTCTTTCACAGACAGAAAATTCACAGAATTTCGTTTCGCAGAAAATGTTTCCTATAATATTTAGTCCTTGTATTTTTAATTCAAATATTATTGTTTCAATTATTATTTACTTTAATGAAACATATTTAATAGAAAAATAATTCAATGAATTTATACTGAAATTATTTTATTTAACAATTGTATCAAACCAAATAATTATTTTTTAAAGAATATTGTCTTTCGGTTTATTTATTCACGATATTTTGTTCGAACGAAAATACAAAAATCCATAATTTAATAAAAAATAATACATTTTAATAGAGTAATTTTATGTATGTATGTATGTAAATTGTTTATTGTACAAAAGAAAAGAAACAAAACACAATTGACAAACTATGAACTATATTATATGTAGGATACTTTTGTTCAGATTAAAGCTGTCATTCACCAGAAAGCGAATCGCTACCAGAAAAGTAGGTTAGGATAGGTTAGAACTGTGACCCCACCAGAAAGCAAATCGCTACCAGAAAAATTGGTTAGGTTAGGTTAGAACTGTGACCCCACCAGAAAGCGAATCGATACCAGAAAAGTAGGTTAGATTAGGTTAGAACTGTGACATCACCACTAAGCGAATCACTACCAGAAAAGAAGGTAAGGTTAGGTAAGAACTGTGACCACACCAGAAAGTGAATCGCTACCGTTATAGGAGGGTATATATCTGTGGCTCCAGTGAAAAGGGGTACATGTCGAAAAACCCAAGTTTACAGGAGACGCAAAAAACAGTTACGCCCGAGATGATTCAAACTTACGTTCATTACACTTGTATATTTACATACTTATACTAATAAATTTCTTCTCGTCTCTTCTCGTCTCTCGTTTCTTCTCGTCCGGAATTTAGTCAACAGCGGACGCGTTTATAATTTTTTCCCCGAAATTAGGTGAGCTTGAGAACCGATTCTCGCCACTATTTTAATGCAATTTAATTGCATAGTCGTGCGTAATACCAAGATTGGTTAATTGCTATCCGGATACCTGCGCGTGCGACGATCTGCGGGCGACCCCCCGCACTACACCTCGAGGAAAAGAGAGGCACCTCATAATTTGCCTCTCGCTTGTGTGTGTTGCCCTCCCGACGTCCGACGGTTTCCGCCGAACTTTATATGCTACGTGCTACGAGAGTCGACGAAGCCGTTACGCTTGCTACGAACACTACGCTGCTTCATTGTGCTACGCCTTGTTGGTTATTTGAGTTGTTTACCTTCGTTTGAGTACATTGTAAGATGAATAGAGCAAACAGTGCCGACCTAATATGCACTGCGTGTTCAGGAGAACTTACGGTTGGTGAGGAGTACCTGCAGTGTATGGTAAAGAATTGCGATAAGTTGTACCATCGTCTATGTACTACCCAAAAGCTTACTATGCAGGAAAAGGACACATGGGTGTGCCCCGAATGCTGCGCTGAACATAAAAAAGGCGGACGTAATTGTGACACCCCCGTCGGCACGCCTCTTACCATAAAAAACATTGCAAGCCGAAATAAAAGTGGAGATACTCCTCCTACTCTGCCCTCGCGACCTACTATGGAGTCATCGGTGATGGAGCTTGAGGTGCAACGGATGCGAGATCAAATGTCTTTGCTTTCTCAGCAGTTGGCCAGCGCGGTTTCTACAATTGCGCAATATCAGATTGCTCTTTCTGATTATGTGGTGAAGTTTGAGTTGCTCCATGACAAGTTCGCGAATTTGGAATTAGCATTGTCGTCTCCCAGACCGAGTTTGGTTTCGGTGGCTTCTGGGCCGGACGTTGATGAGGCAGCCCGCAGTCAAAAATCCAAGCGGAAGCGTGAGACTAAAGACCATGAGCACCGTCAATCGGGGCGAACTGGGGTACCCCCAGCACTTGTTACCATGAATGCCCCACAAGCGGAGCAGGCGTCGCATAGTGGCGATCAGGAGACTGGCAGGGTTGTCTTATCGGACGGTGAGGAGTGCGATAAGGTGCCTGAGGAGGAATGGCGCGAAGTTCGTAACCGGAAAAAGCGTTACTCGTCGGTGCGTTGCACGGCTGGGCCGGAGGTTACTCCTCTCAGGGCGGTGGAGTACCGCAAGTACATTCATCTCTGGAATATGGTTTCAGGAGCAGATGAAATACTTCTATATCTGCGGTCACTAAGTCCTGAGGGTTCATTCACTGTCGACGAACTGAAGTCCAAGGGAGATTATAAGTCATATAAAATTGGAGTTCCGGCTGCGCTACTTGAAAGATATTTATCAGCGGATTGTTGGCCAGTGAATGCTCGTATTCGACCTTGGTTATTTCGAAAACCAGGCGCAAAGGGACCTCAATCATGAATTAATATCTGGTCCAAAAACTTCAATTGATCTAGATTTAATTTATCAAAACGTGAGAGGTCTCAACACGAGGCTTGGTTTTTTTAAACTTAATCTTTTGTGTCTCGATTTCGACATAATAGCTATAACGGAGTCCTTTTTAACGGAAACAGTCGAAGATTCGGAATTGGTTGATCGTGAGTGGAGTATCGAAAGAAGAGACCGCGCGACCGGCGCGCGTGGTGGCGGCGTACTGCTCGCGGCGCGGCCGGGGCTCGTGCTGCAGCGACGGCGTGATTTCGAGACACCGTCTGGGGAGGATCTGTGGGTTATTTGCACGAAAAAGAACACACAAAAGTGCTACATTTGCGTAGTATACATACCGCCTGGTGCCTCGGACGATGTGTACTTGACTTGGTTTCAAGCTGTCGAATCTGTGTTAATTTCCCTTAATAGTGTTGTAATTATAGTCGGCGACTTAAATTTGAATCCCCGATATGCTTCCCATAATGTTATGTACTATTATGGCTATTTTCTGTCTGTATGTGGGTTGAGTGAAAGGAACGAAGTAGTGAACGCACACGGCGGAAAGCTTGATGTAGTTCTGGTGTCGGAGCGCGTACGCGGGCTCAGTGTTGTTGAGATGGATGGTGGTGGGCTCGTTCCTCGACGTGACGCTTACCATCCGCCCTTGGAAGTTTCTGTTCCCCTGGATGTAGCGCAACGGCAGTCCCGTGCTGAGCGGATAGATCCCAGTAATTTTGATCTACAACGGGACTGGAACTTTGCTAAGGGTAACTACCAGCTTTTGTACAAACTAGTCTCTGAAGAAAACTGGCAGGATGTTCTAGAGTTGCAAGATGTTAAATCGGCCGCTGACTCGTTTTATAAGATAATGTATAACATTTTCGACGCCTGCATCCCTTACAAAATTCGTAGGAAAAATCGTTCTAGATGTTATCCGGTTTGGTTCAACGCAGAATTGATCAGAGATATAAAAATTAAAGCTGCTCTCCATCGAAAATGGAAAGCTACAAAAAATGATCATATATATAGCTCTTTTTCAAAACTAAGAGCAGATATTAAAATAAGGGTTTCCTCTGCTTATAATTTTTATATTCAGCAAATACAGGCTAATTTAAAAACCAATCCGCGTGCTTTTTGGCAACACATTGACAGCCTGAAGTCTAGGGGTGGCTTCGCGTCACAAGTTGCCTTTGAGGGTAAGCAGTTTGTTGGACCCCAGACAGCTGAAGCATTTGCTAAATTCTTTTCCAGCGTTTTTTTTGCCTGTTGCCCCCCGTCTTAACTTAAGTGAACTAGAAAGTGATGGACAGGAAATTTCTCCGAATTCCATACATATTGGGGAAGTGACTGTAGGGGAGATTGAGCTAGCCATCAGGCAGTTGAAATCAAAGAGTGCGATGGGGCCTGATAAAATTCCTGCTTTCATCGTAAAGGGGTGTAGTGAATTCCTGATAATTCCCCTTTGTTTTTTGTTCAATCTGGCCCTTTCGACTGGAACTTACCCTCCTCAGTTGAAGATAAGTAGGGTTAGGCCCATCTCTAAAACGAGCGGTGGTGATAGCAATGTGGAGACTCATAGGCCTATTGCTATTCTATCAACACTGGCGAAATTATTTGAGTCCATACTCCACCGAACACTATCAGTACAGCTTAAACCTTTCTTAAGTGACGCACAACATGGCTTCAGGGCCAATCGGTCGGTGAACACGAACCTTACCATATTGACTAACATTATCTCCGAACAGCTCGATAAAGGTACTCAAGTTGATATAATATATTTTGATTTTAAGAAGGCCTTCGATCGCGTAGATAATGATGTGCTGTTACGTAAGCTGAATAATATTGGTTTCACTCCAAAATTGCTAGAATTTTTCGCGAGCTATCTACGTGATCGACAGCAATATGTACAACATGGCCATTTCATCTCCGCCCCTTATCATACGCGATCTGGCGTCAGTCAGGGTTCGGTACTGGGTCCATTCCTCTTCGGGATAATGGTCAATGATCTTGAATTGGTAGTGAAGAACGCAGCATGTCTTGTTTATGCTGATGATATTAAGTTGGTGCGCGGTGTTGAGGAAGTTGCTGACTGTGGGTTGTTGCAAGATGATGTTGCTTCGGTACTGCGGTGGAGTGTTGACAACAGGCTCTATTTCAATGCAACTAAGTGTTGTGTATGTTCTTTCGGTCGCTCTTGCAGTCCGGTGCTCAACCAATATCTGTTGGGAGAAGAGCCTGTTCACAGAGTATTCTCGGTTAAAGATCTAGGTGTTTTATTTGATACACGTCTTACGTTTCATGATCATATGAGGGAGCTTGCCGCTACTTGTTTTCGTAGACTCGGATTTGTCTGTCGCAACGTCAGAGACTTTCGTGATCATGGAGCTATAAAGGTCTTGTACAATGCCTTAGTAAGAAGCAAGTTGGAAGCATCGGCCATCGTCTGGAATCCATATGAAACCTCTTACTCCTTACTTTTGGAGAAGGTGCAAAAGGCCTTCTTAAGGATGTTTTTTAAGAAGGTGTATGGATACTATCCCTTTCTATATCCCTCAAAATTTCTGCTTGGCACTCTGGGTTTTAATTCTTTGGAGGTTCGGCGTAATTACAATCTCCTTACTTTTGTATGTCGAGTTTTGCGAGGAGATGCAGACTGTCCTGAGCTTGTGGAGCAATTGGTCAGATTATATGTCCCAGAAGTACCCAAGATAACTCTGAGACCGCGTACGCGCGCCCTGCTGGCGGTGCCGGCATCGCGCACCGTGTCGCGCCGCAACGCGCCGCTACCGCGCGCGCTGGCGATGCTCAATGCGCTCCTGGCGGCGATGCCGGACTGTGACATATTTGCGGGGCGTTGGGCTACCGTGTGTCGTCAGTGCCTGACGTTTTGCGAGATGATGGATGACAGGCTAACCAGTGTTCCTACCTGATGTTTTTTTTTTTTTTTTTGTTTATGTTTTATATTGAATTTGTATATGTTTAATGTAGTTTCACAGTGTATTAGTAATAACTGTAATGCTGTGTAAATAAATTTATGTGTAATAAATAAATAAAAATAAAATAAATAAATGTGGTATGTTAAAGGACTAAATTAATTGCGCTCTTTCTTATGGGAATGTTATTTTTGCTCTTGATCTATTAGTTTGTCAATTAACTACTTGTATCCAAAATAGAAGTATAAAAATAAGTGTAAAAAGGTTCAAGTGGTTATATATATCACTATTCACCAAGTTTTCGTAATTTTATACGAAGTGAAAAAGGGTACGCATCCGGAATGTTTTTTGTAGTACATGTATAATATTATCCACAGAAGACTAGCTTACGAACTAATGGTGTAGAAAATGATTGCATTTTTCAATTTATGCAGTTCTTTGGACTTCATTACAGACATAACAGACATGTAGCCTTTTGCACGTTTTTTTTTATTGTGTTTTTAGTTATAAGTAGACTTAAATAATAATGAAAAATTCAAAATGCTACTTGTATCCAAGTTGAGTGAATAAAACACATATGAAAGTATTTAAATATCTATTCAAAAAAGCTATAAATTTTTCAAAAATCTCACATGCAAACATAAAAAATGCCCGTTTAAAACAAACTTAAAATTTCTCATCATTAGTATCTAAGTATGTCCATTCAAAAGACGTTAAAATAATATTATATTATCTTGTAACATTCAATTACAAAAAACATGTTATTTATTAATAAAACTGAAAATCTCTAAGCTGCGTATCGACAGTTTCATCATTGCAGATTAAATCTTTGTAAAACAGAAAGGTTAATCAGCGGTATGAGAGACATTAAGGGGCTGTTTCGCCATCCATTGATTAGTGTTAACTGGCGGTTAGGTGTGATGCCGTCTCTGTCTATTCGAACAAAACAAATAGAGACGGCGTCACACCTAGCCGCCGGTTAACACTAATCAATGGATGGTGAAACAGCCCCTTAATCTCGTTTTCTCCTTTAGAAATGGGCAATGGTCATAGCAGTGGGATACGCATTCTGTGTCAAACACACTAGGTAGAGGGGATTTTCCGCGTCTTCATAGAAGACATACCATGTGCCATTGATCGTCATCATACGTCTTGTATTGTAGTCAAAATTAGGGAATTCTGCCTTTTTAAAACTGAAAATTGCAGTCTCAGAGATATTAAACTTTTGTTTGTCCTCGTTATTTATTTTTTTGTTGAAGTGGCCCTTTCACTTACCTGCTTCGCTGTTGCCCCATTTGGAAATTCTCCCATTTGATCATACCTAATTGACAGTCTCATGAAAACACAAATTGAAAACATTTTGAACATTCATCTCAGCGAGCAGGCATGGACCCAAGCCACTTTACCGATAAGGAGTGGCGGCTTAGGAACCGCAAAATTTCAAGTGTAGCTTTGCCGGCATTCCTATCTTCGATCCACAGCACGCTAGATCTCGCAGGTAGAATACTTAAAGCTCCAGCGGGCATTAACTGCGAGATGGCATGCTTGAACGAGGCCACGAATTCCTGGCTAGCTGGACCGAGTCCAAATCTATCGTCCAAACCACATAGGCAAAGGGCCTGGGATACAATAGCCTCCGTGACCACCTTATAGGCATTAATAGAACCTTTAACAGGCAGGGACCGATCCAGATTGTTAGCTGTGTCCAAGCCAGAATCTGGTTACTGGCTCCATGCATACCCCTCGCCCAACACTAGAACTTTTATCGACCCAGACACTACGCATAGCTGCTGGTCTACGCTTGGGAGTTGGGATCTGCGAAAGTAACAACTGTGTTCCTTGTGGGGCTCCAGTGGACCGTCTCAGCCAACATGGCCTCTCCTGTTCCTCGGGCGCCGGCCGACTGTCCCGCCACGCCACTCTCAACGACATTCTTAGAAGGGCGCTCGTTAGTGCTAACGTTCCCGCCGCTCTGTAGCCCCAGATTGTACGGAGCGATGGCAAGCGCCCCGACGGAATGTTGTGATACACTGGAAGACTGGCCATGCACTGTTGTGGGACGCTACCTGTACAGACATCTTGGCGGCGTCCTACCTAACAGCAAATACCAAACGTGCGGGGGCGGCGGTAGACGCCCGGGAACGCCTCAAGGTCACAAAATATAGCTGTGTCGGCGCCCAATCATTTCTTTGCTTTCGGCGTCGAGACTCTAGGTCCTTGGGGTAAGGCTGCGCTGGAGCTATACAGGGAGCTCAGCAATAGGTTAAGGGAGGCAACAGGCAACCCTCGCACCGGCAGCTTTCTCGCGCAAAGAATCGCAATCGCAGTTCAACGCGGGAATGCTGCCTGCGTGATGGGCACCATGCCAAGAGGCCCACCTCTCTTTTTTAATTAAAGTTTTAGTTTTAGATATTTAAATTAAATAAAAGTTTTAGTCCTATGGTTATTTGGTATTTTCTTAATCATTCTTATTAAATGATTGGTGTCAAGGGATATATCTTAATTAATACCCTTAAAATTAATGCAATGTGCAATATTAGTTTAATAATAAAATTGGTGTAAAAGGATATAACTTAATCGCGTAACCGTCGACTGCGCAGCTCGCAAGCGCGTTCTCCCTGCACAAGTCAGCGCACACGATAGTGGCTCATCCATGAGCGCCGTGGCTCCCCACTCACCCGCTCATTCCCCCGCACAAAGACTTATATCCTTTTCCACGGAAACTTTTTTATATTCGATTTGTAAAAACGGGCGCAGCTCGACTTAATCTTATATTTTATTTTATTTTTTTGGGTAAAGAGATTGAACTTAACTTGTATCAATGTAAACTAAATAAATCTGTTCTTGTTTTAGGGGTTCAAGTGTGCTTAGATTTTTTTACACCCGCCATATGAAAAAACAGCACGTACAACTAAATTTAGATCATAAATCACAAACAAAACTTTAGTTAATAGAAATACAACTTGACAAGTACCCTCTGTTGCTAACTTTTTTAAGGCAGTTCTACCCTTGACCACCAGAAAAGTCCGTTGTTTTAAAAGATATCTTAGATCCGTTTACTTACACCAATCGATGCGTTATTTTTTTTGTGTTTTTTGGTATATATAACTCAATTTGGCTAAATTCAGACTTGTACCCCTTTTCACTGGAGCCACAGATATTTTGTCGCAGATATGAATTAAAACGTTTAGAACCAACCACCACATGAAATGTTTTTCTTTGTAATAAGTTTTTTCAACTAAAATTTAATAATATAAGAATAAAGAATATTTGGTTTGTTATTCTATGAAATGAATACCTAATATTTTTTTTATTTGTAACAAAAATCAATGATGCAAATTTCTTCAAAGTAAGTGTTTCATGTATTAATTATTCTATGAAACACTAATATGAGAATAAATATCTGTTAAACGAAATTCTATTATAATGTTGTCTGCGAAACAACGTACAACCGATTTGGCATGTTTATTCCAACTTTAAGAGGCAGGCAGTATACGGAACGCTTTTATTGAAAAAAAAAACAAGAGCAGCGGCTTTCGTGCAACGAGGTAGCATACTTTATTTAGAGCGGGAATTTTTTACATTTAGGAAATGTTTAGTTTTCGTGTAATTTGGCAACGAATTATTTTTAATACTTACTGTAAATTTAATTTAAAATTGTTATCAACACATTTCATTTTGATCCTATCTCTCGCTTTTTTCGTGTTGAAGTGAAAGTGACGGATCAAGTGCAGTTAAAATATTTGTAATTCAGTGAGTAGACCCAGCACTGTCTAGCATTTAAAAAATAATAATTAAAAAGTTACTTTGTCTCACGGTGGGAGCAAAATGCAATTTTGCTCACTGATTGTTAGTAGCAAAACCTTCCTGTTTTGAGCTGCTGCAGGACTACTACGAAACTCGAAACTCAAAGTTCGTGTCGTATCGTCCCTCTCGCTCTCGTATTAAATTTTATAAGTGTCAGAGGGACCGCACGACACGAACTTCAAATTTCGAGTTTCGTAGTAGCCCTGCTCGGGTGAAAATATATTTTTCTTCCAACTTTGCTTTAATTCATCATAACCGCAATAATACACAATAAATACCCAGCACAAAACCGGGGCGGGGAGCTAGTCCTTCCTTCCTTACTATTATAAAGGGGAAAGTGAGTTTGTTTGTTTGTTACGCTTTCACGCCGTAACTACTGCACCGATTCCTATGAAGTTTTGCATACGTCATATTAAAAGTCCAGAATAAATAATAGGATATTTTTTATCCTGAAAAAAATTGCCATTCCCAAGGGATGACCAAAAGTTTTGTTTTTGTATTCTAACCGCTGAGCTGACTCTCTACATAGACTATGAATGCACATTTACACAAACGTTTTTTTAATAATGTGTTTAAAAGCATGCTTGCTTGCTTGCATGCACCATTTCTTGCATAATCACATGCTTGCTTACACGATTGCTTCCACGCTAGCTTGCATGCTTGCTTGCATGCTTTAATGCAGGCTTGAATGCATGGTTACTACTAGCACTATTTCTTGCAAAGTTACATGCTTGCTTGCATGCTTGAATTCAGAATTGAATGCATGCTTGCTTGCATGCTCGAATGCATGCACTATTCCTTGCATAATTACATGCTTGCTTACATGCTCACTTGCATGCTTGCTTGCATACCTGCTTGCATGCCTGCTTGCATGCCTGCTTGCATGCCTGCTTGCATGCCTGCTTGCATGCCTGCTTGCATGATTGCATGCTTACATGCTTGCTTGCATGCTTGCTTACATGCTGGCTTGCATGCTTACTTGCATACTTGCTTGCATGCTTGAATGCATGCTTGCTTGCATGCTTGCTTGCATGCTTGCTTGCATGCTTGCTTGCATGCTTGCTTGCATGCTTACTTGCTTGCTTGCTTACATGCTCACTTGCATGCTTGCTGGCTTGTTTGCTTGATTGCTTGCTTCTTTGAAATGTTTATGGTTAACGCAAGCGAAGCCGCGGGTAAAAGCTAGTACAAGATAAAGGGAACCCGTTTGTAAAGCCGAGTTTAGACTTAAAATAAAATCATGCAAGTTGCAATACATTACGATCACGTAACACAAACTATTTCGTAGTGATCAACCGAGCGCCGCAATGTAATGCAACTTGCACGATTTTTCTTGCAAGTCTAAACTGGGCTTAATGATTGTCAATGCTGACCACAATACCGGTGTGCGGGTTCAGTTTATGTGGATGATGGATGATACAAATAAGTGGAAGTTAAAGGCTCAGTGATACATGCCAGATATGACGAGCTTGGTGGAGATCAGAGAGCCGCCGCAGATCTGCTTGAAGGGGGTGAATGTCTTGTCGTAGTTTTTTTTTTGCATTTCAGTTGCAGTGCTATCTCTGATATACCTGGTTGGCAGACGGCGACGTGGTCCCAGCTGCCGTCGACGCAGCGCATGTTCAGCAGAAACGCTGCTGAGTAGTAGAGGGGCGTTGCACTCCGGCGCGACCTCCGTACCGTGAGCTCTAGCTCGTGGCACGCCCGGGTCCCGCTTACTATGCCATCTCCAGTTACTTTGCAATAGTAATTGACGCTTGGGTCCGGCATCAGTCGGCAGAAACCTAGAAGGAAGGTTAAGCTGAGAGCGCCCCTTGTTCCCGTACATAACCAACTTCCATTACAATTACATTAGAGGACAAATAATTCCTACTCCAAAACCGGTTGTGTAAAAGGATTTTTTTTCCTTGTACATGACCAACGTAATGGGCCGGTAATGTACGAGGAAAAATAATTCATAGTACAATACCCGGTTTTGGAGTTGAATTCTTTAACGCCTTGTACAGAACAATACTTTTTTACTGAAGCTTATTTTCACAATCGCGATTTTTCCCAAGTTTAATCGACCCAGAAACGTAGGTAGGTTTAGGTCATGTTCAGTTTGCATCGGCCCGAAAGGCCAAAACTACACTAAAGCTCCGCTCACGCGGAGCTCCGTCGACATTGTTTCTGTGTCGATTAATATTGGGAAAAAACGCGATTGTGAAAATAAGCTTAAGTAATATGCTTATTTACTGAAGCTTGTTCTGTACAAGGCATTAAAGAATCCTACTCCAAAACCGGGTATTGTACTATGAATTATTTTTCCTCGTACATTACCTGCCATGACGTTGGTTATGTACAAGGAAAAAAAATCCTACTCCTAATTATTTGTCCTCTCCCAGTGCTGGTAATGGAAGTTGGTTATGTACGGGGAACAAGGGAGAGCGCCACGTCGAGTAGAAATAAATGTGTTGTTTAATTGGGATGCACCAAAAATAACCTATAGTTTTTATCTTATTTTTGGAGAGAATAGGATATTTTAAGATACCATTTTCATTGATTTTGAATTTGGATAAGTATTTATTTTTTTATATTTTTTTTAACGAAATACGCTGGATGACGTCACAGTAAGACAGCCACATTCCATTGTCTGGAAAAATTCAGGTCGTACATAACATAATCTGTGCATAACAAAATGTCAATAATTCAAGCACGGTTTAGGGTCCTCAATGAACCATGACAAATAGTTTTAATTTATTTTCTCTTTTAGCTTCGATTATTCTTTGTTTATTTAATGGTGTGATAGTAAATAGATATCTTTTTAAAAATCTGATATTTAATTCTTTTGTATTTACTTGTAACATAGTAATTTAATAATTTAATTTGTAAAAATACATTGGAAATACTCGTGTATACATTTCGGACTTTACGATAAATGACAACTGTTTAAGGCCAGTTGCGCATCATGTGATTAAAGTTCTATCTTTGTCACTCTTTGCTATTATAAGCAGGACAGGAACATTTCAAACTGTCAATTTGCTTAAGAGTGCAGACCTTTTTTATAACTGCCTTTGTGACGAGATACTCCAGGGGTCAAATGAGGGTCATTACTTAAATTTTGTTTATTTAAATCAGTTTATCACATTTTTGGAATCTGATTTCTGAAAACGCTTCACGAAGCCTATTTCTCCAAATGGTTTTAATTTTAATTTAAGTTTATTTCTAGTATACAGCCAGCATCAAAAGTCTGTTCACTTTCTTACTTTGTCGTTTTACAGTCATGTTACTAAACGCCATGCAGGATTGTCAATGTGTTTAGGCGACAGAGTAAAAAAGTGATCCGCTACTTTTGATGCTGTGCTGACATTACCTATTTTTCTAAATTCCGAAAAACATAACAAAACTCACCGTGAGAAGATACAAGCAGTAATATTTGCTCATTTTTCCAAATCTCGTCCGCTCGTCTCGGCGTCTTCAGGCAATTGATACCTTTATCTCTGTTCTCGTAAAAACATTTAGTGATAGGCTTGACCCGTAGCTTCACACATGCAAACATAATCTTAGTATCGAAATTTACTGCGTTATCACGGAATGTTCGGCATATGCTCTAATATTAGGTATAAATACGAAAGTTTCCGATTCTATATAATTCTTTTAACTACGTCAAATCAAAGCAGCTTTTCGGATTTTGTTGAAATTTGGTACACAGGGTCTGACCATTTAAAATCAAGGCTCAATTCTAGTCGCATAACTGAGCTACTCTTGTCCTGCAACTTTTTTAAAACATGCCCAGTGTTAATTATTAGGGTTCCGTACCCAAAATGGCAAAAAAGGAAACCTTATAGTTTCGCCATGACTGTCTGTCTGTAAGTCCGTCCGCGGCTTTGTTCAGGGACTATCAATGCTCGAAAGCGTAAATAAAAAGCGTAATTTTGCATGGATATATATGTAAATTATGCCGACAAAATTATACAGTAAAAAGTTTTTTTAGGGTATCTCCCATAGACGTAAAGTGGGGGTGTTTTTTTTTCTCATCCAACCCTGTAGCCCCCCCCCTCTAAAACCTAAACCAGAGGGAGAAAAATTTAAAACAAAACAGGATGGTAGTATAAGTATATCAAACTTACAAGGAAAACTATAACGGTTAAGTTTTCTTGAGAATTATTAGCAGTTTAAGAGTAAATAGCAGCCTGGTGTAAAATATACCTGGAAGATTGAGTAAAATTCGAAATTTATCCTTAGAAAGATAGGTATTACTTTATTTTTTCACAATGGCTACTGTTTTGGGCATGTCCAAAACGCTCTTGGCCGGTTTTATTTTTATTTTCACACAGATTAATTGTAGTTTTCAATTTATGATGATACCAACCAGTTTCCAGTACCCAGAAAGGCTGACTAGAGGATCCTGGCTGGTCACTGGTGCCTTTACCCTATGTACCTACGATATTTTTTCGATATTCTAATTGACAAACTAATTATTTAGGTATTTCTAGAAAACCAGCCTATTAGTATTATCGCAGCAGTGGCACTAAAAGGTTATCTCACGTTTTTTATACTTTGATTAAGCATAGTTTGTTTTTTTTAGTTATTATCGAAAAAACCCAGGAGATAATAATGGCGAACAAAATTGTAAACATTTTCTCAGCTTATTAGTCTTCTAAACCAAAATAAAGATAAAAAATTATAAAGGCAACGAGAGTAAAGCCGTGGTACTCTAGTGGTTTGATCTCTGACCTCTGATGCAGATGGTCGTGGGTTCTAGTCCAGGCGAGCATCTCTGAGTTTTCCACAATAAAGTAATGTGCGAAATTGCTATTGAATATCCAAGTAGTTAGAGAACCTGACTAAAACTTGAGGCCTCGGGGTCAATTCCCGGTCGAGGCAGAGAGTTGTATAAAAATTACGAATGTTTGTTCTTGAGGATTGGGTGTTAATAAGTAGCTATGTTTCTATCATTTTATATATTATGTTTATCCCACAGGTTTGTCCGTTATGTAGTACGCATAACGCAAGCTTTGCCTAATTTGGGACTACGTAAGTCAATTGGTTGGTCTCAATACAGGATGCCTTATTTTCAAAACAAATGTCACTTTGAGAAATTATACTGAAGTGATTTTTCCAACCCTTGTAATAGCATAATGTCACATACAAATACAATGACCAACAGTTTTGAGGAAACTTGTAAGTTCATTATTAAACAAGACAGACGCCATATTCCGTGGAGAGTGGATTCGATTCATCATCATCATCGTCATCATCAAATCAGCCGCTAATCTAAAAGGTATCCCATAAACTCCAAAAACTAACGGTATATCTGAGCGGTCTGTTAGAACAGTCAATGTCGGCCAGTCACATCTCCCAATCTCGCAGAATATACTCAGCAGCAGATAATTTGACCCACTCTGCATACAAAATTACCTATTACCTACTGCATACATTTGTGGGCCAGATTTTCTTTCGCTCAGTATATTTATCCTAATAGTGTTGCATACAGGACCACCGTCCATCATCATCATATCAGCCGTAGGACGTCCGCTGTTGGACATAGGCCTCCCCCGTAGATTTCCAGTTACTTCGGTTGGAAGCAACCTGCATCCACCGTGAACCCGCGGCTTTAACTATGTCATTCGTTCAACTCATTGGTGGACGTCCTACGCTGCACTTGCCGATCCGCGGTCTCCATTCGAGAACCTTCCGGCCCCAAAGACCATCAAGATTCGATTAACTAACTTCAATTCTTTTCACAGTTATTGCGTCAAGGAATACGGGAGTATTGGGGCGGTTGATAAGTTAAGGGAGGGTACAATTAATTATACATTTGTAGGAAAAAAAACAGGACCTACATTTATGCAAAAATGTTTAAAATATTTATTTATTTGCCAAGAAAAAGTAACAGCATGACAGTAAAAGCAATGCGCTGTAAAATTAAAATTATACTTATATAAAAAACGTGTCAGTACTTAATCACGAAAAACTTTTTCACGAAAACTTTTTCACGAAACGACTTTATCACGAAAAAACTTTATCACGAATGAACTTTATCACGAAAAGACCATATCACGAAAACTATTCACGAAAACTTTTTTCACGAACGACTTTATCACGAAAACTAAATCACGATAGAGCCCTATATCACGATAGACTTTATCACGAAAAAACTTTACCACGAAAACTATATCAACGGATAGACTTTATCACGAATAGACTTTATACGAAAAATGTTTGAAACTTCTTCACGCTGAAACGGCTCGAGGGAATTGATGAAATTTGGCAAAAAGTTAGTTTATAATCTGGTTTAAAACATAGGATACTTTTTATTCCGATATTCCCACGGGATAGGGTTAAAAATTCGAATAACAACCGCTGGGCTAAGAGCATGAAATTTGGTATGAAGGTAGCTGGATGTCTAGAATAACACATACGCTGTATTTATCCGGACAATCCCACGGGATAGATTTGTAACTAATGGACCCCATACATCTCTGTATTATATTATTATTTTGTAATTTTTACTTTAATTGAATACTGTAGTTTTTAATGTATTATGCGGTTTTCACAAGTTTCTTGCGGCGCCTTCTTCTTGGCAATGATGGTCTTTCTGAAAGCGCTGCTTGATTTGTACGAGCGAGCGAAGCGAGCGAGCAAGACGGTTCGGAGCAGAAGCGACTCGGATAGGTTAGGTTCAGAAGCTAAGGCGGGAGCGAAGCGGAGCGTAGCTCCCGCTTAGCCTTCGATGTTAGGTTTTTTTTTTAAGCAGCCCGATAATAAAGGAAATAGATAGATTAGTAACAGAAAAAAGCAATTTTAATCAATCGCAATGTAAGTTGTCAATAACACTATTTAGTATGGATTATGTATTTAGATATTACATGTAAGTATTACATAAAGAAAACGGATGAACTAAAACAATTACCTACTTTGCTCACCTGCAACCTTTATGATAGCTACGTTTATGCAAGAAATGTGTGTTCATGCAGTTCCTCCAACTTCATACTGCAAGAACACACACAAATCCATCTAACTCAAGCAGAGCTCATCTTCAAATTCAAATTAATTTATTTGCGAAACAGCAATTCATAGCTAAATATAGAACAAAAATTGGTCAAGTGCGAGTCGATTTTTTCTAGTGTTAAAAACAATAGGCAAACATAGTGATGACAGTGCGGATTTGACGAGCGCTTTATAAAGTTGGCTTCATTGAGGTTTGTGGTTCATAAATTTGGCACAAAAACGAATAAATTAGACAGTCACTATTTGTACTATCGAAACTTTTATAAAACATCATTAAAATCGCAAACCTAAAAAGTAGGTAAATATTCAACAATAGCCCGTTCGGCCGCGGCAGACAAGACAGACAGACAGCGGAGTCTCAGTAATAGGGTCCCGTTGGCACCCTTTAGGTACGGAACCCTAAAAAAGAAGAAGGCAATAGGAAAACTGCAATGATGTCTCAAAAAAACCGTTGTTTTCACTTAAAAAAAAATGCGTGTTTTTTGCAGGCGGATGGAAAGATCAGCAAAGTAGGTAGGCTTTACAAGTTAACGAGTAAGTCTTCTAATACGTTTTTTCTACTCGTGTAGGTACTTTAATCCGCACATTATAATTTCACAAACAAAATAACGAAGGCGCTTTTTAGGGCTGATTTAAAAGTCTATTGTCTCTGGTACTGGCTACTAATTATGCGCTAATTCACTGATTTTTTTTAACTAATTTCAAACTAATTTTAACTCACCTACCTATACAATACAATTACTCTTTATTGTACACCAGAAATAGTAAGCTATACAGAAAACAGGTACAATGAGAGAAAAAAGCAATAGGCAGTCTTATCGCTTAAGAGCGGTCTCTTCAAGGCAACCTTATTTCAGAATATTAAAACGCAACAAAAATACACCTACACATACATATATCGTACAATATAATACACGTCTAAAATGAATATAGGCGTGAGATAAACAGCCACATATAAGTCCATACTAAATATTAAATGTGAAAGTGTGTGTGTTTTGATGTTTGATGATTGAAGATTTTATCCCTATCCCGTGGGAATATCGGGATAAAAAGTAACTTATTCCAGAGGTCCAGCTACCTACATACTAAATTTCAGGGCTCTACGCCCAGCGGTTGTTATTTTGGGATTTTATCCCTGGGTATCCGTGGGAAATCGGGTCAAAAAGTTATCTATGTGTTATTCCAGACGTCCAACTATCTACATACCAAATTTCATGTATCTAAGCCTAGCGGTTGTTATTTCAAAATTTTATCCATCCCGTGGGAATATCGGAGTGAAAAATAACCTATGTGTTATTCCAGAGGTCCAGCTACCTACATACCAAATTTCATGGCTCTAAGCCCAGTGGTTGTTATTTCGAGATTTTATCCTGGATATCCCGTGGGAATATCGGGTCAAAAAGTTATCTTCGTGTTATTCCAGACGTCCAACTATCTACATACTTACAAATTTCATGTATCTAGCCTAGCGGTTGTTATTTCAAATTTTATCCCTATCCGTGGGAATATCGGGATAAAAAGTATCCTATGTTTAATCTATTATAAACTAACTTTTTGCCAAATTTCATCCAAATCCCTCCAGCCGTTTCAGCGTGAAGAAGTTTCAAACATTTTTCGTGATAAAGTCTATTCGTGGTAAAGTCTTTTCGTGATATAGTCTGTTCGTGATTAAGTTTTCGTGGTTAAGTTTTTTCG
Organism: Choristoneura fumiferana; assembly: GCF_025370935.1. Classification (NCBI taxonomy): domain Eukaryota; kingdom Metazoa; phylum Arthropoda; class Insecta; order Lepidoptera; family Tortricidae; genus Choristoneura; species Choristoneura fumiferana. The sequence continues at coordinate 1,830,850 of NC_133497.1, read as the reverse complement.
TGATATAGTCTGTTCGTGGTAAAGTCTTTTCGTGATATAGTCTGTTCGTGATTAAGTTTTCGTGATAAAGTCTTTAGTGGTAAAGTTTTCGTGAAAAAGTCTTTAGTGGTAAAGTCTATTCGTGATAAAGTTTTTCGTGATAAAGTTTTCGTGATAAAGTCGTTCGTGAAAAAGTTTTTCGTGAAATAATACTAGCGCCTATAAAAAAAGACATTAAAAACAAAAAAAAGTAATGTAGGGATTTTTATCCTTGCTTCCCTAAAGCGACGGAAGACCACGCCCTCTGGCCAGAAATCGGAGTGCAGGAACATCTGCTGGTGCTTAGCCAGCAATATAAATATAGGTAAAAAACCCATTATATATAGGTAAAAAGCCATTTCGCATGAAGTAAGTAGGTAGTGTATAGA
>NC_133497.1:1822941-1827487 GCF_025370935.1 Choristoneura fumiferana | reverse complement strand
TTTAATGTAGTAGATGTATTTTAAGCTTATTAAGGTTTCGATTGTTTCGCTTATTATTTGTTAATTCAGAATACATGTCCATATTTTTCCTGATAATTTGCACGACTCTAATATATACATGGAGGTAAGAGTAAGTATCTGATGCTTTACAAAATAGGCCGGCAAGAATCCATTTTGATCAATATTCACCAATATCCTGATGCATTTTTTTTTGAAGTATAAAAATTTTGTCTACATCAACACAGTTGCCCCACAACACAAGACCATATGATAGCCTTGAATAGGCATATGCATAATACGCTGTAAGGGCTGTTTTAAAATCCGTAGCGCGTTTAAGGTGTTTAAGAGCATAGATAAAAGAAGATAACTTTTTTGATATTCTTTGAATATGCGACTTCCAATTCATACCAGTGTCAAGATCCATTCCCAACAAAGTCGCTGTACTCACATGTTCAAGTTTTGTATTATGATATTCGAAACTTATAGGCAGTGCAAGTCTTTGCCGAGGTTTAAATTGAATAATTTTTGTTTTACTAAGGTTGAGCTCTAAATTGTGATCTCCCAACCAATTAGCAATTAAGTCGAGAATGGTTTTTAATTTATTTTCAACTTCACCAATGTCATGACACGAACACAGCACAGAAATATCGTCTGCGAAGAGCGTGCAATGCTCTGTCAACACATCTGGAAGATCATTAACGTATATCAGAAAACAGTAAGCATCCCAATATGCTACCTTGGGGTATTGAGCCTGTGACAGGGACTCGATCAGATCTGATATGTTGAACTATTCGCCCTGTCAAAGTCTGAATTTTTAATGTCTACATATTGGAATCGATTCGTAAAATACGACTTGAACCATTTCAGGGCAGTGCCTCTAATACCTGTATTATACAGCTTATCTAACAAAATTTCGTAATTTACTTTATCATATGCTTTACTCAAGTCGAGTAAGAGGCCAATAGCATATTTTTTGTTATTTATTGCGCTGAGAATCTGTTGAACATATTTATAGAGCGCCAGAGTTGTAGAGCGATTCTTCCTAAAGCCATATTGATTTTCGTTGAGAATTTTGAATTTTTCATAGAAAGATAAAGACGTTTTATCATTGCGGTCTCATATATTTTTGCCGACGTTGGTTGTAGGGCTATAGGCCGGTAGGTATTTACATCTGTGATATCTCCCTTTTTATGTATCGGTTTTACAATGGATATCTTTAACGCGTCGGGGAAAATGCCTTCCGAAAATGATTGATTAATCAGCTTAGTATAGGGAATTGTTAGGATCTCAGCACAACATTTTATTAAAACGGGCGGCACTTCGTCAATACCAAAGGATGATTTATTTTTAAGATTCTTAAGTATTTTAAATATTTCTTTTGGTTCTACTGGACTTAGAAAGAAAGAATTTTTAACTCTATTTACTAATGGCGCCCTAGTTACAGGTGTCGAGAGCGAATTTCCGATAGAGGAGAAAAAAATATTAAATGTATTAGCCACCTGTTTAGGATCTTTTAGTAAAACATTAGACGATTTGATTTGCAAATTATTTTTATTTGCTTGTGTATTTTTATTCGTTTCCTTATTTATTATTTGCCACATTGATTTAGTTTTATTGTCTGAATTTTCAAATTTTCGTTTATTATTAAGTTTTTTTGAAGTATAAATTGCTTTTTTTAGTGTTTTACAGTATTTTTTGTAATGGGTTCGTAGAGTTTTATCTCGCGACTGTGATACTAATAGCTTTAAGTGTCTTTTATTACGGCATGATATTCTTAATCCTGGTGTTAGTTTAGATTTTTCAGGTTTTATTTTAAGGGTTTTCTTTGGTATGCATTTATCCAAAACTTTCCCCAGAGTATTGTTGAATATATTATAATTATCATTTACGCTATTATTTAATGTGATTATACTACTCCAGTCTACGGTTTCCAGTTCAGTCTTAAATAAATGCATATTCCGCTTATTATATACTCTTTTACAGATTCTCCAAGTTTGTAAAGTTGATGTAATACCGGGTATCTCAATCAAAACACCTTTATGATCTGAAAAACCGAGTTCCCGTATCTCAAGTTTAGAATCCAGATATTTAAAATTGGTGAATACTAAGTCAATACATGTAGAACTACCAGAATGTGTGACACGCGTAGGTCCATTTACTCTTTGGTGAAAATTGTATGCAAGCATGACATTGGTCAATCTTGATTTTTTCGTTATTAATTGTAAGGAAATCTATATTAAAGTCACCTCCAATGATAATACTTTTATGGTTGTCTTTTATCGAAATTAATTTTAATAGTTTATTTAAGGATAAGTAGAAAGTTTCGATTTCTCTTTACTATTTGGGAAATATATGTTTATAATTAATAGGTTCAATTTTGGTACTTCTAAGGCACATATTTCGAATATCATCTGTATAGATAAGGATGTGATATCAGATCGCTCGCGGTTTGCAGTGAGTTTTTTGCTAATATTAAAACGCCGCCTCCCTCACGTCCCTCTCGGCAGAAAAATGAACCTATATTAAAGTTAATAATGGTTAGCAGATCTTTCTTTTCTTTGTTTAACCATGATTCAGAAATACATATTATATGTATATTTAAGTTCTCCTCCACGAACTCTTGCAAGAGGTGGGTCTTATTCCATATACTTTGCATGTTTTGGTAAAGAATAATGATACCACGCCCTTCCACTACGCGCTCCATTTTCTTGTCTTTGAACTCCTCTACCTATATTATACCTTAGGCTGCTATTTACTTTTAAACTACTAATAATTCTCAAGCAAACTTAGCCGTTATAGTTTTCCTTAAAAGTTTGATATTCTTACTACCATCCTGAATGTTTTAAAATTTTTCCACCCTCCGGTTTAGATTTTAGAGGGAGGGGGGCGCTCGATTTTAATGAAAATTTGCACTTTAAAGTTGAATATTTCGCCTAATGGTTTTAAAAGACCTATCCAACAATACCCATTTGCTCGTTTGCCATCCAGTCAAATAAAAAAAAAAAAAAAAAACCCCACACTATAGGGTTGGGTGAGAAAAAAAAATCACCTCCGCTTTACGTTTATGGGAGGTGCCTAACCCAAATTTTTTTTTTAATTTTTAATTGTACCATTTTGTCAAGCCAATTGTCGAGCCAATTTGGCTCCGGAACCCTAAAAACGGCATTCAAACACACACACACACACACACACATAGCGGTCAAACTTATAACCCCTCTTTTTGCGTCGGGGGTTAAAAATAAGACCACATTGGTCATGGAAAATCTTTTATTAATACCTTTTTTCTTTCCTTATCTTTTTTCTAGTTGCATGCGTGTTTTGTATATCTGTAAACTTTGTCAGTTAACTTGACTTGTACATGGGCGGAACTTAAAATCTTAAGTTATTAGTACTTATTAGCCTTTTTACGGTTCAACATACGTAACTAAAAATTCGAGATATTCTAACTTATTGAAATACAAAGAAAAATCATTTGAATTATTTCAACAGGTGCCGCAAAAAGTGTAAATAATTCTATGGGTATTCCTTTAAGTAAATAAATAAATAAATATCACGGGACAATTCACACCAATTGACCTAGTCCCAAAGTAAGCTTAGCAAAGCTTGTATTATGGGTACTAAGCAACGGATAAATATAATTAGATAGATAGATACATACTTAAATACATAGTAAACACCCAAGACCCGAGAACAAACATTCGTATTTTTCATACAAATATCTGCCCCGACATGGGAATCGAACCCGGGACCTCAAGCTTCGTAGTCAGGTTCTCTAACCACTAGGCCATCTGGTCGTCCTTTATTCATATTCATACAAATGACACAAATGTAACAAAACACAAATGTGTACAAATGTAAGTTTATTTCGAACTTGGACTTGTCATGAATTCTTTTTTACTTTGCATCGCAAAGAGTATTTTGTGAAAAAGTCTCGAATTTCAATAGTTAGAATGTATAGGGAGTACAACGACTTAGCCGGTGCTCATGAAGACCTAGACATATTTGGTTCAAGACTTAATGTTTTTGTCAGCAAATTAAGGATTGTCCTCAGTTCAGTTGTGTGAGGATTCTAAGTAAAATAAAATAAATTATGTTTGTTAACTAAATGCATGTATAGTTTCTCTTGTATTTATATAAATATTGGTACTTTTCTTTTCTTTTCTTTAAGTTTTAGTTGTATCACTCTTTTCGTGTGCCAAAGTTAATAAATAAATAAAATAAAAAAATAAATAAATTTCACGTTAACTGAGTTTCATTACAGCCAAGGATGCTCAGTAGTGATAGATAACATTTGTGAATTGGCTTAGTACTAATTAATTGACAGATGACCTTAAAGCTGCAATTCTATTGAAACAGCTACACAATCCGTCGGCAAAAAAACGAAGGTTCATTTGTAAAGATGACAAAAAAAACTGTGGTTTAAGAAATCTGATGTCTATTGTTTTAGAAGGACAGATTTTTTTGCAACTGTGTTAGCAATCCGTTTACGAAATTTAATAAAATTATGTGTATTATTTAAAAAATATATATTGAAATAGAATCTGGC
>NC_133497.1:1802143-1822841 GCF_025370935.1 Choristoneura fumiferana | reverse complement strand
ATTGTCTTAGCAACCCCCTAATGGTTTTAAAGACCCCACACTACAAGATTGGATGAATAAAATCACCGCTATTTTACGTCTATGGGAGGTACTCTAAAAAAAATATTTTTGAAATTTTTATTGTACCATTTTGTTGGCATAGTTTACATATATATTCGTGCAAAATTACTGCTTTCTAGCATTGATAATCCCTGAGCAAAGCCGCGGACGGACAGACAGACACACACATGGCGAAACTATATGGGTTCCGTCTTTGCCATTTTAGCTACGGAACCCTATAAAGGGGGCATTTAACAAACGTTTTTTTGCCGATTTTGCTCGATTTAATAACGGCAACAGGTAGTTGCTTGAAATATTCACAGAATATTTATTTGCATATTCATTCAACTATTATTACTCTTCTAGGATTCGAACTCGGGGCCTCGTGCACTGTAGTCCACGCGTACGTCACTACGCCCCAATGGTTGTCTGGAAGAGATCGCTTTTGATAAGACCGCCTTGTCTACCCTGAATCTAAGTGTTTATATTTGTGGTGTGCAAATTGTGCAATAAAGAAGTATTTGTACGCCATCTTGATCTACGCAGGGAGTGTCAAAATAAACCATCGCTTTCGAAAGCAATAAGTTTGTGTAAAATGTTTTTTTTTTGTGATGTAGCAACAAAATTAGCGATTGTAGGATGCTTTTCTTTACTTGTGCTGTAAGACCTTCCTTCTTGTCAAATTTTATGATTCTAGGTCTGCAGGAAGTACCCTATAGGTTTTAATTCCACTGCCAAATGTATGAAAAATAAAACTCAAATCGCTCAAAGTTAAGCCCAGAATCGTGTTCTACGATGCGTATTTTACAGCATACAATACTGGTCAAATTCAAAAGTTTACCAGAACAACCCAAAGATGGCTCCCGTGCCACTACTGCACGCAAGAAATTACCTATCTCGTTCCTGCAATACTGACTCATCTTCAGTGTGCCGCTCGTTCTTGCGCATAAAACCGCCTGCGTTAATGCAACAGTGACACTTTTGAGTTGTGCCAATATTGCAGAAATTGGCGAGAAGTTTAAGTATTTTTTGGAAAATTGCATAGTTTCCGCGGGGAAGCGACAAACCAATTCAACGCAGACAGAGTCGCGGGCAACAGGCTCGTATTATAAATGTCTGCCTAAGTCTACACTATGCCTTACATTTTCCAGATACCTAACTATCTACATGAAATTCCGCATAGTCACTCTCCCAAGATTTGAATTGTGAAAAACAACAATGGGTAATCACCAGTGGCGTAGCTATCGTAGGGCCAGGTGGTGCAGTGCACCAGGTCCCGGAGCTCGGGGGGGGCCTTTAACCTAAGCTTTGAAAAAAGATGAGCATAAAAAAAATATTGTGAGCAGGCTCCAGCGATTTTTTTATGTATCGAAATGTTTTTGAGGGCCAATATAGGTTCATGCTACGTGGAAAGAGGGGGTGATGGCCCGATTCTTTCTCTATGCACTGGGGCCCTTGTCCACCTAGCTACGACACTGATATTCACGTTTTTTTAGCGTTGAGAATTCTAAATAGATATTCCGTAACATATTTTTAAATAGTGAGTGATTTGTAAGTTCTTTATACCAAAAATGTTGATGTAGGAAACTGTTGTGACGAACTGGACATAGGTATATTTCATCCTCAATGAGTTTGTGTTCCATTTATTTTATAATCTAAGCCTGTTTTAAATAGTTTATTTACAATGTATAAACTGTAGAGGGTCCATAATTATAACAAGACGTATTATAATAAATTTAAGTTTCTGTGACAAATTGGAACTAGATTCACCACGATATCACCTGATAATGTGGATATTTTCTGTATTTGTTTATTTTTAAGCCATTTTTAAAGCAATATACTTTAACTTTAAAAATAAATCAAATAAGCAATCCAATTTTGAAATTGGAGTCAATCAATTTTTACTTTTCTGTGCCGTCACGAGTGCCTACACTTTTTTTGGAAAACACGCGTTTTAGTCGGCAGATATCTCATTTTGCGTCGCCGTGTGAACGAAAGAGGAGTTTTAGGTGGAACCGAATGTAACAAAAATTACGCGACTCATAACTCAAAAATGTATGCTCATCTGGCTTCACCCCCACAGTCTTAAAATATAAACTTGCCGTTCTTAGTGCCAGCGCAGAATTTGTCGCTGGTCAGGTACGGCTTGAATTCAGGAGGCAACTCGTCCATGCACTTGGTCGCATTTACGTAAGGCAGGTCAGTAGTCAGCAGCAGCGAGGAAGCAGGGCCGTCTGCTGCCGTCAGTCCCCAGCCCGAAACCTGTGATTAAGTGTTATGCCACATTTACATTCAGCCGAAATGAGCACGTTAAGCGATAACCTTTAACGTTAATTCTTAAAATTAAATAGTTGTCTTAAAGCTATAAAATATTTACCTATTTAAGTGCTTAAAATCTAGAATTATAAAACGTATTAATAAAGAAACTATTTAAAAAATCTTGCTATTAAACTTTCTAAATTTAAATTTAAATAATAATACGCCTTATATCTAAACCTTACTTGATAAAAAACAGCCAAGAGCGTATTGGACACTCCCAGGATAGGGTTTCGTAGCCATTACGAAAAAATCAAGTCATGTTTTTCTAAGGATTTCGTATTATGTCTTCCAAGTTTAAGTACGTTTTATACCTTAGGCTGCTATTCACTCTTAAACTACTGTAATAATTCTCAGGCAATCTTAGCTGCTATAATTTTTCTTGTAAATTTGATATATTAACTACCATTCTGAATTTTTTCAAATTTTTCCACCCAACAGTTAAGATTTTAGAGGGTGGGAGACGCTCGATTTTAATGGAAATTTGCACTTTAAAGTTAAATATTTCGCAAACATATCACTGAATAGAAAAATCGTCTTAGCAACCCTCCAACTTATCCAACGATATCCTACACTGTAGGGTTAGTCGAGAAAATAAAAACACCCCCACTTTGTCTATGGGAGGCATCTACCCTAAATATATATTTATATTTTTTGCTACTGTCGGCGTGACTGATATGTATATGCATGCCAAATTACAGCTTTCTAGAACCTACTAACGGTCTCTGAGCTAAGCCGCGGACGGACAGACAGACTGACATACAGACAGACAGACAGACTAAACTATAAGCGGTCTTAGTTGACTACGGAACCCTAAAAAACAGAATGATTTATAAATGAAGTGAAACAATTTACAGTCTGTTCAATATAGGAATGGACAGAAGGAAAATAGGCTCTTTCTAGTGAACGCTTTAGGAAGTTATTTAATAAATTGTTTTTTTTAGTGTACGGTCTAAACTTTATTTTAATTAAAATATCAAATACGACAATATTAGTTTCAATTGTTTCATTACCTAACTTTTGCCCGCGACTCTGTTCACGTAGAATTCGTTTATTGCTATCCCGCGGATAGGGATAAACGAATTCTTAGCAGATGAAGTCGTGGCCAACAGCTAGGTAGTGCATAATTATTTTTTACTTTTTAGTTGTCTTGAAGCCGTGGTGGCCTAGTGGTTTGACCTATCGCCTCTCAAGCAGAGGGTCGTGGGTTCAAACCCCGGCTCGCACCTCTGAGTTTTTCGAAATTCATGTGCGGAATTACATTTGAAATTTACCACGAGCTTTGCGGTGCAGGAAAACATCGTGAGGAAACCTGCACAAACCTGCAAAGCAATTCAATGGTGCGTGTGAAGTTTCCAATCCGCACTGGGCCCGCGCAGGAACTATGGTCCAAGCCCTCTTGTTCTGAGAGGAGGTCTCTGCCCTGCAGTGGGACGTATATAGGCTGGAATGATGATGATGATGATGAGTTGTCTTATTTGGCGGCGTTTTTTGGTCGGTTTTTTTTTTCAGGCGTTTTTTTGTGTGTCGGGGGTTTTTAAAGTTTTTAATATCCTAAAGCGGTGACTCCGACGCGCGTAATTAACGTGACTTGTCGTTATTGATTGACGTGACGTACCTACTGCAGCATAACTTATACGTCCAAGAGCTCTTAAGGTGCCCGTGAACCCTAAGTAAGCTGACATAAGTTAAAAACGTGAAATTTAGCGGTAAATATAATTTATTGAAATTAAAAGCGGCAAGCCAAATAAAACAAGAGCGAGATCATTTTTAAGATCACACGTTGCGAGACAGAGCGGTTAGTCGTTTTACGTAAACATTGATAATTTGCAAGGTTATATAAAGTTAATTATTCAGCCGCAAGCCAAATAAAATCGAATGAAAAATGTAGAAAGGGCTCATGGAAAGCCTTTTTTTTGTATTTTGAAAATAAACATTTCCCAACACCTACACAAAAGACACACAATATTAAGAGCTAAAGAAATTCCTGATATGTTGGCCTTAGTTTGTTGTACGCTAGCACTAATGCCTACATGCATGCATCATCGGGAAACGAACCTACAACCTGTGGGAGCAAAAATCTACAATAGCGATTCTCCTTCGCATACGGTACTAGCATGCCATTTAAAGGGGAAAGATTAGGTTATTCTAGTATAATTTGACCGGTTTCACTACGTAACGGAGTCCTCTTCTGAACTTCCACACCGACGGAGCCCACGAAGCAGTAGACGTCACACGCACATGCTCTCGTGATTAAACGTGCGGAAAAAAGACAAGACGACACCCATCACGAGTAGGTAGTCGATCAGGATGAGAGTAGGGGTAAGGGTAAGACCGATGAAAAATCAGCAGTATTGGAGATATCGAAAATACAAACTGAGACATGGACGCACAGATAAACCAGAAAAAGAGACCAGCGCTGGGAATCGAACCTAGGTCCAGGTCAGGTCGATATGGTTTCACGGGATACCCGTAAAAGTAACAAATTTGGAGTTGAAATAAAAAATACAAAAAGACTCCAAAAAACAATCATAGTATTGGAGATATCGATAAAGCGCCCCGTCGCACGGGCGTGCAGCAGAAAAGCAGCGGGCAAACGCTTAAAAAAAATGCAGCACAAGCCGGCCACACACAATTGGTAAAATCACTGGTACTGACACTGGTATCACTACACCAAAGAAAAAACTGGATGCAGAATATTTTAAAAAATAAAAATTCCAACTGACAAGAGCTACGCGCTCAACGTGATCCAAGAATTGAGGCCAAAACAAAAACATCAGTTGAACCAACAAATCATTGAATTAAAATTTCAAATTTCAGATCAGAAACCAAATGTATGCAAAAGAGTTAACAGCCAGCACACAACCGGCCAGTAAAAATTCTTGGAAAATGAACGAAAAGTTTGCAACACGAAACACTCATGCAGCGATGTAATGCTGCTCATTTTACAAGCTTTTATGTAACTTGCAATGTATGTTGTATGTTTAATGTATGTAGGTACGGGTCAAATTATGCAAGATAAATTTGACTCACTTTTAGTGATCGGATTGGCGTACTGAGGTGATTTGGTGACAATACAAGAATCTGGTAGTGACATCCTGATAGTCCAGCCAGGATTAACTCTACAGGAGGAAACTCCTCAAAAAATTACGGCACACGTGAAACTTTGCATGATTAAACACTCATCCCACTTCACTACAATCCATCAGTTGACTTATAGCATTTTGTTGCCTGGGAACTAAACTCAGACATTCTTACCTTCCCGGAATTCGTGCTTTGCAGCTGATTCCGGTCGAACTCGTCGCTGAAGTCGATGCAGACGGGCCGGATGTACGTGTGGTAGACCACCGGAGTCGACATGAAGACCAGCGCGATGTCCTCCTGGTGGTGTCCTGCGTCACCCAGATAGCGAAACGGGATCTTAATTTCACTGACCTGGAATAAAATTAATTCAAAGTTACTGAGACTCGGCGAACGTGGAATATATGGATGAAACCGGACGGGCATAATTTTTTGAGTTGTATGGGTGAAGCCAGACGAGCGTAATTTTTTTGTCACGTGATTTTCTCCTGCATTCGGTTTTATACAAAAGTCCAGTTGTGCCACACGGCGACTCAAAATAAGACCTAATTTTATTATAAGACCGTAGCCTTACAAATAAAACTTATGTATTATTTCTAACAAACTATGGATTCTGGTCTGCAATAAATCATTTTTATTTATTATTTATTTATTAGTTGTACACGTTGCATGAAACCAAAATTGCTCGATCGAAAATACGCGACTCACAACGCTAAAATTACGCTCAGCCAAAGTCACGTATTTTTGGTCGCGTAATTTCTACTGCATTCTGTTTCATACAAAAGTCCAGTTTGTGGCACTCAAAACAAATTTTACATTTATTTATTATGTACAGTCAACTACAAAGAGATGTATCTATGTTAATCATACAAAATGATGTAACTTTTCGCATGCCATAATTAATTACCCTTGGTCGCTGACATTTCTAGTAGCAAAAAAGCTTACATTATCATCGAATCGTTCAAAATACAACAATTATGTATTCCGCAATGCTTCTCCGAATGTACACACAGCCCACGGCAGCCGCTTTTCAAGAATGTTTGGCATACTTAACTTTCTGGTGACTTTTTAAAGATGTATTCGCGACTGTACGTATCATTTTTGAGTAAGGGTTTTAAATGTGACTTTTATACTTATTTGTTTCTTAATCGGATTATATTTAAAAAAAAATGTTTGTTTTTTTTAATTTGTTTTGTTTCGTAAACAGGTTTTATTCTTATGTTACATTTAAATTAATGTTCTCGCCGCTGAGGTGAAAAATTGTATGTGTCACACAAGACCAAAGTTTTTTTGCATCTCGTGTGTTTGAATCCGTTGCTGCTCTCAGGATTGTCCTTCGCTTACTCGGGATTCAAAATCAACACTCGCTACAAAAAACAACTTTGCTCTCTTGTTGCACAAATAACTATTTAAGCCAAATAAATAAAGAATCGTTGTAGATGGTGTTATAAGTATGTCTGTCTGTCAATGCCAGTTTCTCAGAAACGCGTCGATGCATTCAGTGAAAATTAAGTCTGCAACCTCCTAAAGCTGTCAAAAATGAATTTTAAAAGTAACTTACAAAATGTGTTTTCAATTAAGTTCTCACGGTCAAAAGATAAAACTATCTTAATTTTCTTGTCATATAAAAACCGTGGGTGATATAATGTTTATATGATGACCATTTAACAATTAAAGTTTGATTTTGACACGAAGCTCTCGTTGTCCAAGTTAGCCCTTACTTCTCATTCATAACATTAATTGGCATAATATGAATTCATTTACCTAACAGATTAAGCATACCATAATTGTTCATAACATTGAAATGGCATTATAATAAAATAACAAAAAAGATAATGAAACTGTATAATTAACATAATTATGCATAATATTTAAATATAACTTTAATTGTCATAGAATGAATTGGCATAATTTTATCAAGTAAGGAAATTAAATGGGTCAGGGTAATATTGGCTCGGTTAGGTAAGATCTATTTAAAAAATTACAAATAACCAACATTATTATACTTTTTAATACTTATGCAAATTATCATTATTGAATTTATGCCAAGTAATCGTTATGCATCATAGTTTAAATTATGCATATTGCTATTAATAATTATGCGAAATAACATTATGCCAATTTGAATTAAGAGTATTACGTTATTCGAATTAATATATAACCATTGGCTATGGCTTCAGAAGAACACTCACGTCAGATTTGTGGGCTTCACTGTCCATGGCTTCGTCCCAGGGTCGGTAGACCGTCCCCAGCGCCACCGCATACGTGCTGGCTGCTGCCTGGTGCTCAGTCTTCCAGAAGCAATGTGCCGCTGTAGATGATGCATGTTAATAGGTTAAGTAGAAGTTCCAGTCAACCTTTGAACGATTAACAGAATATCAGATACAAAGAGTAGACACTACAAGTGCAATGGAAACATTAAAATAAAGAACCGATATTTTAAATTTACTCCAACAGTGCATTATAAATACACACACACATATATATATATATATTATATTATATTTTGTGTATACACACATATATATTATATATTTGTACACACAAATACTTACATAATAATAAAAACAATAAACTTATACAACAACAACCGTACCGAACAATAAACGTATAGTTATTAAACCTTTAAATATGATTTTATTAGGATTTCTATTACATAAACATAAGTAGATTAGTTGCAAATTCATTCAATTTGGCATGGTGTTCCCTTCTTTCACAGACAGAAATTTCACAGAATTTCGTTTCGCAGAAAATGTTTCCTATAATATTTAGTCCTTGTATTTTTAATTCAAATATTATTGTTTCAATCACTATTTACTTTAATGAAACAAATTTAATAGAAAAATAATTCAATGAATTTATACTGAAATTATTTTATTTAACAATTGTATCAAACCATATAATTATTTTTTAAAGAATATTGTCTTTCGGTTTATTTATTCACGATATTTTGTTTCAACGAAAATGTAAAAATCCATAATTTAATAAAAATAATACATTTTTATAGAGTAATTTTATGTATGTTTGTATGTAAACTCTTTATTGTACAAAAGAAAAGAAACAAAACACAATTGACAAACTATGAACTATTATATGTAGGATACTTTTGTTTAGATTAAAGCTGTCACCCCACCAGAAAGCGAATCGCTACCAGAAAAGTAAGTTAGGTTAGGTTAGAACTGTGACCCCACCAGAAAGCAAATCGCTACCAGAAAAGTAGGTTAGGTTCATTTCATTTCATTTCATTTCATTTATTGCATATCACATTACAAACATAGATGGAATTATAAATAGGCAGGTATACATGTTAGGTTAGAACTGTGACCCCACCAGAAAGCGAATCGATACCAGAAAAGTAGGTTAGGTTAGGTTAGAACTGTGACATCACCACTAAGCGAATCACTACCAGAAAAGAAGGTAAGGTTAGGTAAGAACTGTGACCACAACAAAAAGTGAATCGCTACCGTTATAGGAGGGTATAATATTTTGTCGCAGATATGTATTAAAACGTTTAGAACCAACCACCACATGAAATGTTTTTCTTTGTAATAAGTTTTTTATCAACTAAAATTTAATAATAATTTAATTAATTAATAATATAAGAATAAAGAATATTTGTTTTGTTATTCTATAAAATGAATAACTAAATTTTTTTTATTTGTAACAAAATATAAATGATTATTCTATGAATTAATAATATGAGAATAAATATATTCTATTACAATGTTGTCTGCGAAACAACGTACAACCGATTTGGCATATTTATTCCAACTTTAAGAGGCAGGCAGTATACGGAACGCTTTTATTGAAAAAAAAAAACAAGAGCAGCGGCTTTCGTGCAACGAGGTAGCATACTTTATTTAGAGCGGGAATTTTTTACATTTAGGAAATGTTTAGTTTTCGTGTAATTTGCTAACGAATTATTTTTAATACTTACTATAAATTAATAAAATTATATCAACACATTTCATTTTGATCCTATCTCTCGCTTTTTTCGTGTTGAAGTGAAAGTGACCGATAAAGTGAAGTTCAAATATTTGTAATTCAGTGAGTAGACCCAGCACTGTCTAGCTTTAAAAAATTTAATTAAAAAGTTACTTTGTCTCATGGTGGGAGCAAAATGCAATTTGCTCACTGATTGTTACATAGCAACACCTTCCTGTTTTGAGCTGCTGCAGGGCTACTACGAAACACGAAACTCACATTTCGTGTCCTATCGTCCCTCTCGCTCTCGTATTAAATAGTATAAGTGTCAGATCGCACGACACGAACTTCGAATTTCGAGTTTCGTAGTAGCCCTGCTCGCCGTGAAATATATTTTTCTTCCAACTGTGCTTTAATTTCATCATAACCGCAATAATGCACAATAAATACCCAGCACAAAACCGGGGCGGGGAGCTAGTCCTTCCTTCCTTACTATTATAAAGGGGAAAGTGAGTTTGTTTGTTTGTTACGCTTTCACGCCGTAACTACTGCACCGATTCCTATGAATTTGCATACGTCCAGAATAATAATAGGATATTTTTTATCCTGAAAAAAAATTCCATTCCCAAGGGATGACCAAAAGTTTTGTTTTTGTATTCTAACCGCTGAGCTGACTCTCTACATAGACTATGAATGCACATTTACACGAACTTTTTTTAATAATGTGTTTAAAAGCATGCTTGCTTGCTTGCATGCACCATTTCTTGCATAATCATATGCTTGCTTACACGATTGCTTCCACGCTAGCTTGCTTGCATGCTTGCTTGCATGCTTTAATGCAGGCTTAAATGCATGGTTACTACTAGCACTATTTCTTGCAAAGTTACATGCTTGCTTGCATGCTTGAATTCAGAATTGAATGCATGCTTGCTTGCATGCTCGAATGCATGCACTATTCCTTGCATAATTACATGCTTGCTTACATACTCACTTGCATGTTTGCTTGCATACCTGCTTGCATGCCTGCTTGCATGCCTGCTTGCATGCCTGCTTGCATGATTGCATGCTTACATGCTTGCTTGCATGCTTGCTTACATGCTGGCTTGCATGCTTACTTGCATGCTTGCTTGCATGCTTGCTTGCATGCTTGCTTGCATGCTTGCTTGCATGCTTGCTTGCATGCTTGCTTGCATGCTTACTTGCATGCTTGCTTACATGCTCACTTGCATGCTTGCTGGCTTGCTTGCTTGATTGCTTGCTTCTTTGAAATGTTTATGGTTAACGCCAGCGAAGCCGCGGGTAAAAGCTAGTACAAGATAAAGGGAACCCGTTTGTAAAGCCGAGTTTAGACTTAAAATAAAATCATGCAAGTTGCAATACATTGCGATCACGTAACACAAACTATTTCGTAGTGATCAACCGAGCGCCGCAATGTAATGCAACTTGCACGATTTTTCTTGCAAGTCTAAACTGGGCTTAATGATTGTCAATGCTGACCACAATACCGGTGTGCGGGTTCAGTTTATGTGGATGATGGATGATACAAATAAGTGGAAGTTAAAGGCTCAGTGATACTTGCCAGATATGACGAGCTTGGTGGAGATCAGAGAGCCGCCGCAGATCTGCTTGAAGGGGGTGAATGTCTTGTCGTAGTTTTTTTTTTGCATTTCAGTTGCAGTGCTATCTCTGATATACCTGGTTGGCAGACGGCGACGTGGTCCCAGCTGCCGTCGACGCAGCGCATGTTCAGCAGAACGCTGCTGGAGTAGTAGAAGGGGCGGTTGCACTCCGGCACGACCTCCGTACCGTGAGGCTCTAGCTCGTGGCACGCCCGGGTCCCGCTTACTATGCCATCTCCAGTTACTTTGCAATAGTAATTGACGCTTGGGTCCGGCATCAGTCGGCAGAAACCTAGAAGGAAGGTTAAGCTGAGAGCGCCCCCTTGTTCCCCGTACATAACCAACTTCCATTACAAATTACATTAGAGGACAAATAATTCCTACTCCAAAACCGGTTGTGTAAAAGGATTTTTTTTCCTTGTACATGACCAACGTAATGGGCCGGTAATGTACGAGGAAAAATAATTCATAGTACAATACCCGGTTTTGGAGTTGAATTCTTTAACGCCTTGTACAGAACAATACTTTTTACTGAAGCTTATTTTCACAATCGCGATTTTTCCCAAGTTTAATCGACCCAGAAACGTAGGTAGGTTTAGGTCATGTTCAGTTTGCATCGGCCCGAAAGGCCAAAACTACACTAAAGCAGGAGCTCCGCGTGAGCGGAGCTCCGTCGACATTGTTTCTGTGTCGATTAATATTGGGAAAAAACGCGATTGTGAAAATAAGCTTAAGTAATATGCTTATTTACTGAAGCTTGTTCTGTACAAGGCATTAAAGAATCCTACTCCAAAACCGGGTATTGTACTATGAATTATTTTTCCTCGTACATTACCTGCCATGAGGAAAAAAAAATCCTACTCCTAATTATTTGTCCTCTCCCAGTGCCGTCGAGTAGAAATAAATGTGTTGTTTAATTGGGATGCACCAAAAAATAACCTATAGTTTTTATCTTATTTTTGGAGAGAATAGGATATTTTAAGATACCATTTTCATTGATTTTGAATTTGGATAAGTATTTATTTTTTTATATTTTTTTTAACGAAATACGCTGGATGACGTCACAGTAAGACAGCCACATTCCATTGTCTGGAAAAATTCAGGTCGTACATAACATAATCTGTGGCATAACAAAATGTCAATAATTCAAGCACGGTTTAGGGTCCTCAATGAACCATGACAAATAGTTTTAATTTATTTCTCTTCTTTTAGCTTCGATTATTCCTTTGTTTATTTAATGGTGTGATAGTAAATAGATATCTTTTTAAAAATCTGATATTTAAATTATTTTGTATTTACTTGTAACATAGTAATTTAATAAATTTAAGATGTATTTTACATTGGAAATACTCGTGTATACATTTCGGACTTTACGATAAATGACAACTGTTTAAGGCCAGTTGCGCATCATGTGATTAAAGTTCTATCTTTGTCACTCTTTGCTATTATAAGCAGGACAGGAACATTTCAAACTGTCAATTTGCTTAAGAGTGCAGACCTTTTTTATAACTGCCTTTGTGACGAGATACTCCAGGGGTCAAATGAGGGTCATTACTTAAATTTTGTTTATTTAAATCAGTTTATCACATTTTTGGAATCTGATTTCTGAAAACGCTTCACGAAGCCTATTTCTCCAAATGGTTTTAATTTTAATTTAAGTTTATTTCTAGTATACAGCCAGCATCAAAAGTCTGTTCACTTTCTTACTTTGTCGTTTTACAGTCATGTTACTAAACGCCATGCAGGATTGTCAATGTGTTTAGGCGACAGAGTAAAAAAGTGATCCGCTACTTTTGATGCTGTGCTGACATTACCTATTTTTCTAAATTCCGAAAAACATAACAAAACTCACCGTGAGAAGATACAAGCAGTAATATTTGCTCATTTTTCCAAATCTCGTCCGCTCGTCTCGGCGTCTTCAGGCAATTGATACCTTTATCTCTGTTCTCGTAAAAACATTTAGTGATAGGCTTGACCCGTAGCTTCACACATGCAAACATAATCTTAGTATCGAAATTTACTGCGTTATCACGGAATGTTCGGCATATGCTCTAATATTAGGTATAAATACGAAAGTTTCCGATTCTATATAATTCTTTTAACTACGTCAAATCAAAGCAGCTTTTCGGATTTTGTTGAAATTTGGTACACAGGGTCTGACCATTTAAAATCAAGGCTCAATTCTAGTCGCATAACTGAGCTACTCTTGTCCTGCAACTTTTTTAAAACATGCCCAGTGTTAATTATTAGGGTTCCGTACCCAAAATGGCAAATAGTTTCGCCATGTCTGTCTGTCTGTAAGTCCGTCCGCGGCTTTGTTCAGGGACTATCAATGCTCGAAAGCGTAAATAAAAAGCGTAATTTTGCATGGATATATATGTAAATTATGCCGACAAAATTATACAGTAAAAAGTTTTTTTAGGGTACCTCCCATAGACGTAAAGTGGGGGTGATTTTTTTTTTCATCCAACCCTGTAGCCCCCCCCCTCTAAAACCTAAACCAGAGGGAGAAAAATTTAAAACAAAACAGGATGGTAGTATAAGTATATCAAACTTACAAGGAAAACTATAACGGTTAAGTTTTCTTGAGAATTATTAGCAGTTTAAGAGTAAATAGCAGCCTGGTGTAAAATATACCTGGAAGATTGAGTAAAATTCGAAATTTATCCTTAGAAAGATAGGTATTACTTTATTTTTTCACAATGGCTACGGAACCCTGTTTTGGGCATGTCCAAAACGCTCTTGGCCGGTTTTATTTTTATTTTCACACAGATTAATTGTAGTTTTCAATTTATGATGATACCAACCAGTTTCCAGTACCCAGAAAGGCTGACTAGAGGATCCTGGCTGGTCACTGGTGCCTTTACCCTATGTACCTACGATATTTTTTCGATATTCTAATTGACAAACTAATTATTTAGGTATTTCTAGAAAACCAGCCTATTAGTATTATCGCAGCAGTGGCACTAAAAGGTTATCTCACGTTTTTTATACTTTGATTAAGCATAGTTTGTTTTTTGTAGTTATTATCGAAAAAACCCAGGAGATAATAATGGCGAACAAAATTGTAAACATTTTCTCAGCTTATTAGTCTTCTAAACCAAAATAAAGATAAAAAATTATAAAGGCAACGAGAGTAAAGCCGTGGTACTCTAGTGGTTTGATCTCTGACCTCTGATGCAGATGGTCGTGGGTTCTAGTCCAGGCGAGCATCTCTGAGTTTTCCACAATAAAGTAATGTGCGAAATTGCTATTGAATATCCAAGTAGTTAGAGAACCTGACTAAAACTTGAGGCCTCGGGGTCAATTCCCGGTCGAGGCAGAGAGTTGTATAAAAATTACGAATGTTTGTTCTTGAGGATTGGGTGTTAATAAGTAGCTATGTTTCTATCATTTATATATTATGTTTATCCCACAGGTTTGTCCGTTATGTACGCATAACGCAAGTTTTGCCTAATTTGGGACTACGTAAGTCAATTGGTGTCAAGTGTCCCGTGATATTTATTTATTTATTCTCAATACAGGATGTCTTATTTTCAAAACAAACGTCACTTTGAGAAATTATACTGAAGTGATTTTTCCAACCCTTGTAATAGCATAATGTCACATACAAATACAATGACCAACAGTTTTGAGGAAACTTGTAAGTTCATTATTAAACAAGACAGACGCCATATTCCGTGGAGAGTGGATTCGATTCATCATCATCATCGTCATCATCAAATCAGCCGCTAATCTAAAAGGTATCCCATAAACTCCAAAAACTAACGGTATATCTGAGCGGTCTGTTAGAACAGTCAATGTCGGCCAGTCACATCTCCCAATCTCGCAGAATATACTCAGCAGCAGATAATTTGACCCACTCTGCATACAAAATTACCTATTACCTACTGCATACATTTGTGGGCCAGATTTTCTTTCGCTCAGTATATTTATCCTAATAGTGTTGCATACAGGACCACCGTCCATCATCATCATATCAGCCGTAGGACGTCCGCTGTTGGACATAGGCCTCCCCCGTAGACTTCCAGTTACTTCGGTTGGAAGCAACCTGCATCCACCGTGAACCCGCGGCTTTAACTATGTCATTCGTTCATCTCATTGGTGGACGTCCTACGCTGCACTTGCCGATCCGCGGTCTCCATTCGAGAACCTTCCGGCCCCAAAGACCATCTAGATTCGATTAACTAACTTCAATTCTTTTCACAGTTATTGCGTCAAGGAATACGGAAGTTTTGGGGCGGTTGATAAGTTAAGGGAGGGTACAATTAATTATACATTTGTAGGAAAAAAAACAGGACCTACATTTATGCAAAAATGTTTAAAATATTTATTTATTTGCCAAGAAAAAGTTACAGCATTACAGTAAAAGCAATGCGCTGTAAAATTAAAATTATACTTATATAAAAAAAGACATTAAAAACAAAAAAAAGTTATGTAGGGATTTTTATCCTTGCTTCCCTAAAGCGACGGAAGACCACGCCCTCTGGCCAGAAATCGGAGTGCAGGAACATCTGCTGGTGCTTAGCCAGCAATATAAATATAGGTAAAAACCATTATATATAGGTAAAAAGCCATTTTCGCATGAAGTAAGTAGGTAGTGTATAGAATGGATATGGAATGACGTCATTTTCCTAATTAGCAACGTCAGCTTGGTGCATAACGATGCCTATAAAAATATGTAACATATTAAATCATAACTTTATATAACGATCATCTGTTCTACTATTAAAACATTTAACATAGTACCTAATAATTATACTTTAAGTTTAATTCATATTTTTGATAATGAACATTTGATATGTTAGTGTTACCTAATGCACAGTTAGAATAAAAATATTATTCTAGTGTTACTACCTATTCACATAAAATGAATTTCTGCCGGGAAACTCTCATATAAAACTCTCTCTCTTATATAAAACGAACTGCTGTTTGAAAAACTGATTAAACTAATCAAATAAAAAGCAAGTTGCACAAAAAAATACTTATATTTTAGCATTAATATTCAGGCGTTAAAATTAAAACAAATATTATGCAATAACAATATACAGGGTGGCCCATTTATATCGGTCAGTATGGGAAAGTCTGAAACTATACGACATACGAAAATTTCTTCTTAGGAACCATGACATCGATTTTAATAACAAGAAAAACTGCATTAATGCATTTAAAAAAAAACCTGTACTCAGCTCGGGAATCGAACCAGGTTATTTTGAAAAAAAAAACACACTATTTCTATTTAGATATCGATTGTGTACGTCTTAAGAAGTAAATGTGTCCATGAAACATTATGTCTAAAATGAATAAAATGAATTGTTTTCACATACTTTACTTTATTCTAGTAGGTGTTCGAGTTGTCCACCGTTTTTTTCAATACACTGTTCAACAAGGTTAGGTAACGATCTTATTATTGCATCTTGACATGGTGAATTTGCGTTAAAATTGACTCAATGGCTGCTTTAAGGTCTTCAACGGTATCATAGCTTGTTACATAGGGGTACAAACAACCATAGAGAGAATTTTACATGCCAGAATTTGTTGAATATTGTAACGGTGGACACTTCGAACACCTACTAGAATAAAGTAGTTTCAGACTTTCCCATACTGACCGATATAAATGGGCCACCCTGTATATCACTTGTTATATAATTTGGTTTATAAAATGATTTGCCACATTTTGATCAAAAACAGATAGGTGCTGCTCACGATGGTATTTTGAGCTAACGTCAGCTCTACTCTTAATATAATAATAATAAACCATTTATTCCAGGCATCACGGCCCATACAATAAATACCTTAAAGACTAACATACATATTACAATATTTAAAACTAATTAATTATTAATAATTAAAATAGCTTAACTAATAGATGTGTTGTTATGGTATCTACCTATCTATCTGTTTAGATTTGTTGTGTATGTGTTAGCTTTATGTATTCTTGATACAGCTCTAATCTACTGTAAATTGCACCACCTGCTAAAATGTATTGCTTATTTCTGTCCATTGTAAAGGTTGCCTGGAAGAGATCGCTCTGAAGCGATAAGGCCCCCTATTGCTTACCTTAGATAATCTCTATGTATATACTTGTGTTCTCTGTACTGTTTACTGTATTGGTGTGCAATAAGTTATTGTATTGTATTGTATTGTAATAGAATAAGAATAGGCTAGATTCCTGGGTAAAAATAATCATATTTCATTTAGGGCCTGTTTCACCACTTGTCGACTAACTTTAAGTGACGGATATCAGTGATGCCGTCTCTGTTTGTTTTGTCCGAATAACCAAAGACGGCATCACTTTTATCTGCAAAAGCGCGCAAAAGGCTTTACATGATTAATAAATTTCATGGACAATGCGTTTATATGATATACACAGCCTGATGCTGCAGCCAGGGTCGTCTGCTGATGACGGAACTCCTCAAAGGCTGATAGCATAGATACGAAATTTTACATGTACGTTCAACGAGCTGTCACAATTACTTTGCCCACCCGCGACCTTTATGATAGCTACTTTCGTACCCATGCAATGTGTGTTCATGCAGCTCCTCCGCTTCCATACTGTAAGAACACACACAAATCCATCTATCACCACCACCACTTTATACTGACGCGTTTCCAACTCAACCAGAGCTCATCTTCAGAGCAACACAACCGTTCAGCATGCTACGGTGTGAAATTTGGCATAGATGAACCTAAAGTAATGCAGAGGTGCACTAGGGCAAAGATTAGAGAAATAGAAAGAATAGGAAAATATCTCAACTTTGTTTGTTTCTTTGTTTGTTGGGGGTCATCTCTGAAACTATTGAGGTGATTTAAATAATTATTTTATCAATAGAAAGATACACTATCCCAGATTAACATTAGACTACTTACTTTAAAAAAAATTACAAACTTTCCGCACAATAAAAATAAGTTTCAATTTTGAGGCAGATTTTCAAAATTGTTTCAATAATAGAAAGCTACAATGTGTCTCTAATCGACAATTAAGAATATAAAAATAGATCTTAACAGAAATTCATGTCCCGCGGGAACTTTACAATTTCTCGGGATATAATCCTATATCGTGTATGAAGTCGCGGGCAAAAGAAACGCGTAGTATGTACTTTAGCGTTTTCTAAAATTCCAACCCTGAATCAGCGAAGCAGGGTTTCAAAGTTGGTAAGAATCATAATTAATTACGTATGTAGGTCGATTTTGTATTACAAAATTTGCACCATCTGTCTAAAAAAAAACTGTCTGTATTTGTATTTCCATATAATCCTCCGAAAAATTAATCAAAACACGAAAAAAGGATCGCAGAAAGTAAATGTATGTTACTCCAAATTTAACGCGAGCGAAGCCGCGGGCAAAAGCTAGTTAGGATATATTTTGTTAAGTTCACGTTTGTTCAAGTTTTGTCAAGTCACTCAAAAATATCTATTAAATGAGTTGTGAGTGAACTATATAAAAAAAATCATGTCAAAATAGCTCAAGGGCAGATGTTGTCCCTTATACAGCTACGGCCGCGGCAGCTACGGCTAGATTACAACCGTCAGGAACGCGGAGAAATTAGAGTTTTAAAAATTAAATATAAACAATAATTTGATAAGCGCCCACGATTTACATTGACTTGAACGTTCTCGTGTCAGTGCGAGAGGAGTGTTCGAGTGAAGATGCCCCGCATATTACGGACCGCCGTTGTGTGCTGTGTGTTATTGCGTTTAGCGTCGGCCTACGAGTATATTGACGGCGAAAGAAGAGGTAAGTAGCAGTACTTGGTCTTAAGAGCGTTTATACCTAGCTGGCAACGTTGCATTTTTGTTAGTTTTTCTCGATTATTCCATATAAAATTTAATATTCTTTAAAAACCGTTATTAACATTTGACCGTTTTTAAAGAAAAACTTTCATAAATGCAACGTTGCCAGCTCAGCAGGTCTTAAAAAGATAAATATTACAAGCTTTTATTTATTTTCGTAAACAAATCTTGCAAGTTAAATTCGACCAACTTTCAGTAATTTATTGAATCAGGCGTTACTTTGCGGAGGTCCATAGCTAAGCTTATGCAAAATATGTGTGTGGCGGAGGAACTGCATGAACAGGCATATTTTGCATAAGCGTAGCTATCGTAAGGTCGCGGGTGAGCAAGGAAATTCTTTTAGTTCAACTTTCAGTAGTTGGATTGACCTGAAATTTGGTATACTTATGTAACTTGCGTGACAATACAATAATCTGATAGTGACTCCTGGTAGTCCGGCCAGGAACGTCTCCACAGGACGAAACTATTCAACGGTTAATGGCATCGAAATGAAATTTGGTATGCAAATGTAGTTTGGGTGACAATACAAGTACAGTCAGCAAAAAAATCTTGTATTAAAAATGTTTTTTTTTAACAAAACCTTATTTTTTACATACGAGTATATTATTGTTATGCCGTTACGGGGTTCCGCTGAACTGATTTATAGAACTGTACAGCTATATAAGAATAAAAATAAATTTATTGCCACAGTTAATCAATTTACATGTTATGAATAAATTAAAACAATCTAATAAATGTAGCACTGCGACAGATTTTAATAGTGCATTTTTTCATAGTGCGTAATTTATTTTGATCGGGAAAAGTCAGAACAGATAATCTAATTAGCAAACATTGTTTTACGCGGTGAACGCAGCGGTAACCGCAGCGCGTCAAACATAAATAATTAATCTTCATAGTACATACATAATATAAAACCGGCCAAGAGCGTGTCGGACACGCCCAAGATAGGGTTCCGTAGCCATTACGAAAAAAACAAGTAATATTATGTGCGCTATAACACAATTGAAACACTACAGTCTTAAAATCTATTACCAAAAAAAGAGCGTATCTTCACGGCACTTACGTCCTATTGTTGAGAAGCGCAGTTTTTCGGCAATAACTCAAGAAAGGTATACTTATCCGATCATGTTGAAACCAATTTCCGTTGAAAGTATTTATTAAGCGTTACCTTTCCATATTTTTTTGCATATTTTTTGGACAAACTGTTTACAAGATAGAGGGGGACACAATTTTTGCTACTTTGGGAGCGATTATTTCCGGACATCTTCACTTTATCAAAAAAGTTTTTGAGAAACCTTACAATCTTTTCAAAAGAGCTGTCGAACTATGTGCCACACGTTGATGCGAGTTATAATTATTTTTTTTAGTGCCCCCCCCCCCAATAAATATTTATTTTTGTAATTTAACTACAAAACTAAATAGCGGCTTTGACAAGACATTCTGTACTCTAAATTTCATTGATATACATCTTGTAGTTTTCGAGTAAAATGCCTGTGACATACGGACGGACCGACAGACAGAGAAACAGACAGGCGGACTTGACGAAACTATAAGGGTTCCGTTTTTGCCATTTTGGCTCCGGAACCCTAAAAACTAACCTTGTTTATTACGTAAAACTCGTCTATTCAACGCAAGCGGTTCGCGCTTGCGCACGACATTACTAATACTAGTGCTCATTTTTTTTGGCTGCCATTTCTCTTTATGCGTGTGCACGGTCACCTGCCTGAAGTACATTACTACTGATATTAAATGATATTGTACCGGATAACTCGCGTCTTAAATCGAGTTTAGCTCGACTGTTTCAGGCTAATGCGTACTATAGCACAAAACACTGAAGCTGGCGTCCACTGCATCGGAATCGGAGCATGCGGAGCGGACGGATTTCTTGCTTTATGTAGAATTCTATGCTACTGCGTGCACTGGATC
>NC_133497.1:1740516-1800434 GCF_025370935.1 Choristoneura fumiferana | reverse complement strand
CAAGCTATGCTTTAAATGATTGCTTAAATGCTTGCTAGCATGCTTGCTTGATTGCTTGCTGAATTGAATGTTTATGATTCACGCGAGCGTAGCCGCGGGTAAAATCTAGTTTCAAAATATTAAAGTGACATGGCATTCTAATTGTTTTATTTACTTACTAGTATATTCCCGCGGCTTCGCTCCTCTCCCCCTATTCTGCTATTCGGGCGGAGACAAATCTACAATCCACACATCAAAGATCATAATAATCTGTCCAGCTGTTCAAGAGTTATAAATGGTGTAACTAATCCAGCTTTGTTCTATAATATATGTAGATTTAATATCCTTTGCGGCAAATTTTGAGAACCACATTGCGTTTGTGGGGTTATTTCGGAATACAGATATTGAAAAAATCTGTAACTGTGGATATTACTAACGAAATAAAAAATAAAAATGAATGGGGTTATTTCAGCCTAAAAAGAAATATGAACCTTGAGCCAAATTATAATAAAGTCCACCTTTCAATAACACGCAGAATAACCCCGCTATATTCCGAAATAGCCCCTGTGCAAAAAAAATAAGTAACTAGTTTTTGAATACCAATATTTCCATAAATCGATCATATTTAGAAACTTTTTTATATAGTATATAAGATCGATTAGTGGAAACGACAGAAATATCCTAAGACTTAAATATAATATACCAACTCGGAGTAATTAACGAAATTACAAACGTCATGTCAACTCATCAAAAATCCACGTGGAATTACCCCAAAGCACCACGAAACGTGTTTTTTTGCTAATGTCTAATGTTGTATAAGTAAGCAGATAATGTACGGAACCCTTCGTGCGCGAGTCCGACTCGCACTTGGCCAGTTTTTTACATTTCTGAGCCCGGGTTCGAACCCAGGACCTCTGCTTATGAGGCCACGGGTCAAACCAACCACTTGGCTACCACCACCGACCACTGCTTAATTTGTACGGTAATTCTGATAATTAGCTGTTTTTTTAAATCCCAACATTTAGATTTAAGTATTTCTCTTTTAAACTGGTCGCGCTTTTTGTTATTTCAATTTGATTAATATAATACACTTATTTTTATGAATAGCTTAATTCTAACTAATACGCATTGTGAATACTAGTTCTTTGTTTACTTGATAGATGTCGTTGGTATCAATGATTGCTAAAGCTGAATCGCGCTGTTAAGATTTTTCTTGAGTTGATAGGGTCGCGAGGGTCTGTAAGCATGATGTCGTTCGTAGGTGATCTAGCGTTCTGTCGCAAAAACTTTAATTTGATCGTGGGTTGTAAGTCCGGCAAATAAGATAAATAAAACTAACAAATTTCGTTATAATCAATAAGAGGAAGGAAGGTTTCTATCTCTATCCCAAATTCCCTTTACTTAAATTTCGTTGACCAGCCGAATTTGGCTTTGAGTAATTATTTCAGGCGAGGCTGGCACTAATTGGCACCGAAAAAATTGGTAACTGGTTGTAGTGTGTATATAATTATTTTGTGATTCGCTTTGATTATAGCTACGTTTTCATAGTGTTATCGTTATCTTAATATTTGTTTTGTTTTTAAAGTTAAAGAAACACTTAGACAATTTTCGTTTTAAACTGATGAATAAATAATTTAAGTTTGTATTGTTTTGTTAGAAGAAAGGAAGTAGTAGGTACTATTTGGATGTTTTATTTGAATTTTATCGTTCGATAGGCTGATTCAGTTGTAATATTAAAAAGGTCTGTAACATAGTGTTAACGTTCGCTTAGTAGTATTCGTTTGGTTTTTAAGGTTAAATAAAGTAAGAAAAGTTCAGTTTTAAATTGATTAATAAATAATTTAAATTTGTACTTACTTATTGTTATGTTAGAAGGGAGAAAATAGTAGTATTCAGAAATAATATTTCAGAGGATTACCTTTGATATACTAACTAATTCTGTAGTTATATGAAAAAGGTCTGTGTCTGTTAAGTATAGTGTTATCGATTATTATAAAGTCTTGAGTCTTGGTTAATAGAAAATAAGTTGATTGTTATATTGTTGTTGATTTAAGATAGAGCCTTATATCTGTCTTATTTGTTAGTTTTTGACGTTTAAAATCGAAGTCTTGTTTTCTAGTTCGGTTGTCTGTGTTAGAGAAAACAAACAAAACAAAATGAAGCACAAATGGAAGCTATCACTAAGTGACCTCCGACTTGCGTTGCAGAATTTAAAAATTCATGTCGGTCCTTGTTCCCCTAGAGACTCTCAATCGCAATATTACTTGCAACTTTGCCATTATTTCAAAGTCTCGAATATATTCAAGAATCGTAATAGAATATATAATTTATGGAAAAAGATAAGTATAACTAGTAACTGGAAATCTGACGCAGAATTTTCAGCATCAGGAAAAGTGATGCAGATTCACCGATGTCACTAGAGGTAAATTACAAACACAAATCTTCACCAGCGTTGAGTCCATCTAAAACATTGTTACAACATGATAATCGATTATTAGTTAAATCTGCCTGTTTTTTAGACAAACCCGGCGAAGAACTAACCGATTCCAAGCCCATTGTGTATAATAAATTCACACCATCACCTGATGCTCCTAGTTACGGCATGCCTTCAGTAACACCAGCTGTTGCTCCAACCCTAGATTCATATTACACACGCACTTCTTCCCCAGAATATGATCTGTCGCCAGAAAGTGGAAATAATGCGAATCTAGATTCATATTACACACGCACCTCTTCCCCAGATTATGATCTGTCGGCAGAAAGTGGAAATAATGCGAACCTAGATTCATATTACACACGCACCTTTTCCCCAAAATATGCTCTATCGCCACAAAGTGTAAATAAACTTCTTCTTCAATATCTGCTCGCTCTTCAGAAAACAATCGTGATCCATCTGATTTCGATTCTAATGTAAACGTGTACATGCCATCACCGTCTGATAGTCTTAAATCTATTCCACACTTACCTGCTTTCGAAATTTCTGACCAAACTGATCCCACACATTTTGAAATCGCAACCAGACCTATGGTAAACCCTGAAAATGAGTCAAAAGATGCAAAAGAAAAACGTGTGTCACCTGATATAGAAAAAAGTACCGAAAGTTATTTTAAACATTTCGAGTGCTAATACTTCCGAAATTATTTTGCCAGTTGGAGCGCAAAATTTGCCAACACTTGACCCAAGATTAAATTACAAAGTAAATGAAGGGTCGGCAACCATTAGAGAGCAAGTATGGATGGAAATGTTTGATGGTGATAAATTAAAAAAAGAGTATTATCCCTATATATTGAGGAAATATATTAAAAAGTTATATAAATAACACCTGCCAGATAATTTTTAAGTACGTGAAATATTTAAAGGACAAAAAAATCATGATTAAAGCTTTGTGCAATCATAAAAATTGCAAAAAGTTCAAAATTTATATCAAAAAGGACAGATCTGTGACCGTTTTCAGTGAAAACATGGACTATTGTCATACGGATCGCATTACTATGCAAGTTCGGGACTGGAAAGAAAATTATTTCAAAACGATCTTCTACATCAAAAAGCGTTTACGTTTAAGAAAAACAACTTTTAAATTTAAACGAAAAACATTTCATCGAAACACAAGATCTGCAAAAGTGAAATCGGACGCCACACTAAGAAAAATAAGATCAGAAGCACTTTCTGCAAATGATAGGGATAAAAATGATATTCTGGATTTGCTCGCATACCAGGAAGATCACAAAGATTTCGTGAAAGAAGTCTCTTTCCCTCTGAACGTCAAATTATATAGCATGGAGCAAATTGAAACTTTAAAGTATGAAGGCCTGACATTGCTTTATTTAGATGCTACGGGCAGTGTTGTCAGAGAACTGAAGCTAAGTAACAAAGGTTCGAAGAGAGTACTGTTATACTCAGGCGTTGTACAATTAAAATCAACTCAACGGCTTTACCCCGTTTTTTCCATGATTTCCGCTGTGCATGACGCTAATAGCATTTTCAAAATGCTTAACGATTTCAAGTATTTTGTTTAAACAAAAAATGTTGGCCTGCCTTTACAGGTGTAGTAACGGATTTCAGTTTTGCTTTAATTAATGCGACTTCGTTAGCGTTCAATCAACGCACGCTCTTAGAATACTTGAATTACTGTTTTATTTACCTGACCGAGGACAAACAAGGTAATTTCGAACCGACTCCTTTGTATTTATGTGTTGCGCATCTGATGAAATGCATGTGTATGGATGTAGATCGTCTGTTCGTACAAAATAAGAACGAGATAAAAGAAATGCTGGCAAAAATATTTCTATTCACTAATTTAAAAGATATCGCTAATTATGTGAAACGTGTTTTTATTTTGCTTAAAACAGAGTTTGACACTACTGCTGTAGTGGAAGCACGGCGATATATGACTGATATTGCCACAAATAATGACCAGTTCGAAGAAATGAAGCTTCCGCCAACCAATGCAGAGTTTTCGAAATTAACACATGATTGGGGAAGTAATTATAAAAAAAATCTATTTTTCAACTATTTCCAGCACATCTATGAAAATATTGAATTAAACGAAGATGGTGAAAAAGGAAAAAAAAATAACTACTACAATCCAGAGCTTATAAATATTATGTTAAAAAATATTTACCTTTTTTGCCTATGTGGACGAATGTCTTTAAAGATAACCGAGTAAGTAACGCTCCTATAGAAAATTATTTCGGGCAATTGAAGGCGCATACTTTAGGTGGCCGGAAAAAATTAAAATGTACCCAATTCATAAGAGTATTACGCACAGAGGCGCTGGCTTTGTCAAAAGAACAATTAATGAAAATAAAAAAAATAATCTTTGCGGAAGTAGGCAAGAAAGACGACGTGAAGAAGAAGTGGAGGAAGAAATGTGGAACAAAAAAAGGAAAACGTCCTTCACTCACTTTGAAGGGAGATACTTGAAAAAGATGTGCCCTGCTGTAATCGCAGGAGATTTTGGCCAGGAAAATAATTGCATTTTGAACTGTTTATACTGTGGTCGTGGTACTAGCAACAAAGCTCCATTCACAAACTGGTGCAATGCGATGCGTGCGACGAATGGGTCCATCAATCCTGCGCTAAGGAATTAGACGAAGTGCAATCGGACGACTTCGATAAAGATTATTTTTGCAACCACTGCAATACTGCAGACACTGACGCGACTGCTAATAAAATAAACGCTTTCAAAAATGATTCCAAATCCTCTAATGTATTGAAACTCCTTAATAACGGTCTGGTTAACGACACAACCTATTACAAAGAGATAGGAAGGGGGTATGTTGTAAGTTACATGAGCGGTCTAATGCAGACAAATTATAAAGTTTGCTTATTGACGATTTTCTTACATTAGATGATAAGAGTTTTTTAGTGGACAGCGTTGTCGATCATTTGTGTCACATTTTGAACAATGGCAGGTTTCATTTAGTGATGGTTGGGAAGTCGCACTATATTTTTGGTGACGACCTTCTAAGTAAATCTTTTCTGGACTCTATTCAGATGGACAGTGAAAAAGATACAGTTTTCCCAATATGCCAGCATGGCCACTACACTATGGTCATAGTATCCGTAAAGGACGAAAAAATGGAAATATTAGACCCTTTTGGGAACGAAATCCGGTACAAAGAGAAATATATTGAAAAAATAAACATTTATTGCATTTAAAATCAATCCCATTAAAATTTGAAACATTCACGACAAGGACGCATTATATACAAAGAGATTCTTATAACTGTGGTCCAATTATGCTTGACATGTTTCATCAAATAGTAGAAAATAAAAACAGCCAAAAAAGAAGAATTACAATAAGTACAGAAATGTGTTGAAAAATCTTATATTGCACAATAGTGACCCGATGCACCAGCGCTGCTTGTTCTGCTGTCGTAAGGTGAAGCCTAAGGACGAAATTAAATGCAGTACGTGTTTGCGAAAAATACACAAAGAATGTTTCGCATCAAAGGATGAAAGTTTAATAAGATTGATGTAAAAGATAAAATAGCACAAAATACAGTGCAATGCGACTTGTGCATTAGCAATATCAAAATTAAATAGTATAACTATTTGAATAACTCAAAATTATAAAATAAAATTGATCAACAAAAGTAGGTAAGCTTTCAATACAGATTTTTTTGAGGTTTGTGCCAGTAAAGCTATCATAGAATATAAAGATTAATCAAACGATTCCATACATAATCGAAATTTATATTCGGTGGCTTTGCTGGTACAGACTTCAAAAAAATCTGTAATATAGCTCCTAATTCATTTTGTAGGTACCTACTTCGGTCGATCAATTTAACTTCATAATTTTGAGTTGATTCCTTTTTAAATTCGATTAATTTTTTTTTTAAAGTCGCTTTATTTTTGGTGCAGTGCAAGGCCATATTAGAATTTGACTGAAAATTTGGGATGTTTTTTTCTTTTATACAACACTATTTATATAATTAATATGTATGATAATTTAGGCCGCTGACGATTTTTCTTAATTTTGAGGGTGTGTTGTTCTTTTAATGTGTTCGCGAGAACCTTCGACAGATACAGTGTTGAGCTAGGTTGGCCCAGGTCGTCCTAGACATTTGGCTTTTCAGGCATTGCACTTCAAACATATACAAGTCTATCTTACCTTTTTTCCTTTGACGCAGGACACAAGTCGCCGCCACCGGAACACACACACCAATGTCTTTTGTGGTTCGTAAAAAAATAGTTCCTGCTGGCCAGCACACACAAACAAACACATAAACAAAGTTCTTAGTATGAAGATAAAGATAAGATAAAGATAAAGATAAAGATAAAGATAAAGATAAAGATAAAATAAAGATAAAGATAAAGATAAAGATAAATATTTTATTTGCTTAAACATGAGAAATAGTAAATACAGTTGGTACACATAAAAAAGATAAGAAGTCCTACATGTTTTACCTTGCGGCGTACAAATTGTTTATTGCAGTAAAAGTGCTAATGCAAATAAAATAAAGAACTCCATACAATAATACAACCCTCAATCTACAATACAAAAACCTATTAAAATGTCAAAAGTGATATTAATGTCCATTTCATTGGTAAGAAAAATTAGTTAAAATTAAAATTTAAGATTAAAAATTAAAACATGCATTATTATTTACAATAATCATTTAAAAATCATTAACTGAATAATAGCATTTCCCTACGAGCAGTCTGAATAGTTTTTGCTTAAAACCACTTAAGTCACTGTCCCTTATATCTTTCGGAATTACATTATAGATGACAGGGGAAATGCCAAATAAGCTTTTCCTTAGCAGTGCAGTATTAGCCCTCTGTCTCCGTACCTGGTCATTATCGCGTGGTCGTAGATTATGAAAAGTTGTGATTTCTTTTCGTTGAAATAATTCAGGATTACATTTGACAAATAATGCGAATGAAGGATCAATAAACTGTCCGTATGCAGTAAAAAATCCGCCGCAAAGAACAACCGAGATGTTCCAAATCACGTCGCTGGAGCGTTGCCGACCGTGGCTGATATCTCCAAGCAACTCCGAGCAACTAAACTGGTAGCGGGGCGCGGCGCCGCCCGTTATTTCGAGCGCGCGGGTAGAACTCTTCGCAGGTTTCGATATACCCACATATGAAAGAATTACATGCCCGAACATCCCGCCGCCTAACCAAGCCTAGCCTTGGTTAACTACAATCTAAAGGTAACCTGCATATTTAGAGACAGCCTAGTCAAGACCCGTATTGAATCTTCACTTTCGCTACTCTAACCACTCCGTCTCTACCTGCAACAGTTAACTAACCGACTGCGTCGCCACTGTAGAGCCGGTAAATTATCTTCTTTAATTAATACAAGTTCGCCTAATTTAGGATGTTCCGTGTGAGAAGTCCATTTAAACCGCTGTTGGAGAGTATTCATTCCTCCATCTAGCCCAAAATGCTGAGACAACTTTTGAATTATTTGGAACCGAGAAAGCGAGAAATATTTGTATCATCGAATGAATACTCTGGAAGCGCTACCAGCGGCTGACCGATTAAGAAATGACCAGGGGTTAGCACCTCAAGGTCCGCGGGATCCGTACTGACTGCCTCTACCCGAGTAAAAAATGTAGTAAGTTCTTCAAATTTTTAATAGAGTTTCACCAAGCATGAGTCTTGGCACTTTTACTGCTGCCTCGAATAAACCGCCATGATTAGGGCTTGCTGGGGCATTAAATAGCCAAGTAATATTCTGAGATGTAAGTTTCCGCTCTATGTCCGATTGTTTTTTGTTTAATAAAAATGTATAACTCTTTGAGATATTTGTCCGTTCCGTAAATTTGTACCGCAATCCGACCGTATCAGAGACGGAAGACCTCTCCGCGAAACAAACCGTGTAAAAGTAGCGATGAAACACTCTACCGTAAGATCCGATACTATCTCCAAATGAACCGATTTCGTCGATAGCAGACAAAAATGCACAAATAACACTTTTTGTATTTTAGAATTGCGTAACGTGTTGGATTTTATATAATAAGGGCCCGCAAAGTCTGTTCCGACACCTAGAAACGGTCGCACCTCTCTAACTCTATCAGATGCAAATCTGACATATTATATGGTTGTGTAGGTCTTGCCCGCGATCTAAGACATTGTACGCATTTAAATGTAACATGTCTTGTAACACGCCGTGCCGAAATTATCCAATAGTTTCGAGATAAAATAGCGAGAGAGAATTAGCACCGACATGACATAAACTATATGATAGTGAGTGACCAACATTTCCGTAAATTTACCTTGGCCGGTATAATATAGGATGCGCGCATTATATGACAAATTAAAAGCTCCAATCCGACCACCGACTCTTAATATGATATCATCGTCAATGAATAAATTTAATCGCCGTAATGAATTCTAATACATTTACCCGACTGTAAAACCATGATTTCCCGTTAAAATAAACATTCTGTCTGTACTAGTCTAATTAAATGCACAGTAGCGTCTCTACGTTCCGATACCGTTATATTTCGAATACCTTAAAAGATTTATTTTTGAAATTGTTTTAAACCGTAATAAATAAGCCGTAACATTAATTAATTTGTCACCATAGCCTTCGCTCTCAACCGGGTAATGAATCTATTGGAAGACCGAGCAGTCGGTCGGCCAGTGGTCTGATGACTGACACAGCCACTGTGGTTCCCACCAGAGCTCATGCCGCAGCAACGCCGCCGCCGTCGAGCCACGCGAGGCCACGTCCGCGCAGTTCATCTCGCCGGAACATGTCGCCAATTAATTTTAATCTTTGAATGATATTATCTGCGATACCCGATTTCCTTCGAATACTTGAAGTTTATGTGGTGCAGTATGCAGCCACGCTAAAACTATAGTGCTGTCACACCAACCTACTACTTCATCAAATTCATGTTATGCTTCATTGTAGAAACAACATAATTGAGAAGTGTAGTTAACAATACCGCGCCACTCAACTCCAATTTAGGTATCGTTTGTTTCCTCTTGAGCGGAGCTACTTTTAGACTTCGCAATCAGTAGCCGCACGAAAACTTTCCGTCCGCATTCTCCGATCGAATATACACGGAGCCGCGAAACCAAGCGAAGAACCGTCGCAAAGCCATGAAGAGAATACCGAGCCTGTCCGCCAGCTTCAAGCACCTGGGTATAGAGACTTGTCGTAAATTAGGTAAATCCGAGATACGATCCTCTTCGTGAATCCACGTTTGTCGAAACATCATCTTTACATCCGTGCAAAAAAAAACAATAGGCCATCGAAAATTTAGAATAATAGACGTAATGTACTTTGCAATCGTTCACCGGTATATAAACAATCATTGAGCGAAGCTCCGTACTAGTCGGCACACTACCGTCGAAAACAACACGTATTTTACTTGTATCACCCGATCTTTTGAACACCCGTGGTGCACAAGCATATAATATTCTTTGCCAGAATTTAGGTCAAAGATGAAACCGTCATGTGACCGAGATTAATGTATTCATCATGAAATCCGTATTATTCTTATAAAATTCCGTGTGCCGTTGCAATTTACGCTCTAAAGCCATAAATCTATTAAAAACCGTTTGACGTGAATCACCAAGTGGTTGATGGCCAGGTACAAGTGGAGGACGAACGATGTACCTTCCATCCGCACCGCGTGTAGTAGTTGTCACGAACAAGTCCTCGCATTCTAAATCTGCGGGGTTTCGTATGTCCATCCGAGGCGGTTCCTCAGACCGCCAAAATTTTTCTACCGCGTCTATGAGTGTCATCCCGAGTATTTTGCAAAACGGTGTTATTATTAAAATCACTACCGAATTAATCGGACCGAAAATCGCAAATCAAATATGGTACCCATACCGTAGGGTCCGTCCGTTCCGAAATCTACTTTGTTGCCGTTTAAAATTTTACCTAAAATGTCACATTCGAAAATAATATCAACTTTGACTCTTACATCCTCATAGAACCGTCGCCGTCCGAAATAGTAAAGTACCGTTATTGTTTTTAAGTGTATAAGATAAATAGGAAGTAGGTTTTTCAAAACTGCCGCGTTACCGACAATAGGGATGATCTGAATTTACCGGCCGAAAATTAAATAAAACAATTTGACTACCGGTACGCACTCCGCAATGCCTACCAAAGGTATTTTCGAGCAATGTCGCTTAAGCCTAAATAAGTTACCAAATCGCTTGCTAAACGTTTTGTGTAATCTCGAAATCATCAACTCTGCAAATCAAAAATATCTTAGTACACTTATCTTATTTTTGGCTGCGACGATTTTACTTCATTTTGATGAAGTCTCGTTCTTTCAATATGAACCATTAAGATTCATTTAAAAGCGCATTTAATTACGTTTAATTTGATACTAGTAATAGAGTGTAATCTAGAGAGCTTCATCTTTAAATTACCAAAAATATTGCATAAAGTTGCATGTGTGAAGTTAGCAGCCTAAATTTTATTAGTTAAATTAAAGGGTTTCTTGTTCTTTCAATATAAACTGTTATTAATTCATTCGAAAGAGCATCTAGTAAGGTTTATTTCTGTGCTAAGCATTTAGTGTAATCTCGACATCTTCTTCTCTAAAGAACCAAAAATATGTATGGAAATTCGGGCCGCTGACGACGTTTCTTAATTTAAGGCGTCTTGTTCTTTCAATGTAAACGTTATTGATTCATTCAAAAGAGCATCTAATAAAGTTTATTTAGATGCTAAACGTGTTGTGTAATCTCGACATCATCAACTCTGCCAATCAAAATAATCTTAGTATACTTATCTTTTTTTTGGCTGCGGACGATTTTACTTCATTTTGAGGAAGTCTCGTTCTTTCAATATGAACCATTATAGATTCATTTAAAAGCGCATTTAATTACGTTCAATTTGATACTAGTTATAAAGTGTAATCTAGAGAGATTCATCTTTAAATTACCAAAAATGTTGCATGAAGTTGCATGTGTGAAGTTAGCAGCCTAAATTTTATTAGTTAAATTAAAGGGTTTCTTGTTCTTTCAATATAAACTGTTATTAATTTATTCGAAAGAGCATCTAGTAAGGTTTATTTCTGTGCTAAGCATTTAGTGTAATCTCGACATCTTCTTCTCTAAAGAACCAAAAATATGTATGGAAATTCGGGCCGCTGACGACGTTTCTTAATTTTGAGGGCGTCTTGTTCTTTCAATGTAAACCGTTATTGATTCATTCAAAAGAGCATCTAATATAGTTTATTTAGATGCTAAACGTTTTGTGTAATCTCGACATCATCAACTCTGCAAATCAAAAATATCTTAGTACTTTTTTGGCTGCTGACGATTTTACTTCATTTTGAGGAAGTCTCGTTCTTTCAATATGAACCATTATAGATTCATTTAAAAGCGCATTTAATTACGTTTAATTTGATACTAGTAATAGAGTGTAATCTAGAGAGATTCATCTTTAAATTACCAAAAATATTGCATGAAGTTGCATGTGTGAAGTTAGCAGCCTAAATTTTATTAGTTAAATTAAAGGGTTTCTTGTTCTTTCAATATAAACTGTTATTAATTTATTCGAAAGAGCATCTAGTAAGGTTTATTTCTGTGCTAAGCATTTAGTGTAATCTCGACATCTTCTTCTCTAAAGAACCAAAAATATGTATGGAAATTCGGGCCGCTGACGACGTTTCTTGATTTTGAGGGCGTCTTGTTCTTTCAATGTAAACCGTTATTGATTCATTCAAAAGAGCATCTAATAAAGTTTATTTAGATGCTAAACGTTTTGTGTAATCTCGACATCATCAACTCTGCAATCAAAAATATCTTAGTACTTTTTTGGCTGCTGACGATTTTACTTCATTTTGAGGAAGTCTCGTTCTTTCAATATGAACCATTATAGATTCATTTAAAAGCGCATTTAATTACGTTTAATTTGATACTAGTAATAGAGTGTAATCTAGAGAGCTTCATCTTTAAATTACCAAAATGTTGCATAAAGTTGCATGTGTGAAGTTAGCAGCCTAAATTTTATTAGTTAAATTAAAGGGTTTCTTGTTCTTTCAATATAAACTGTTATTAATTTATTCGAAAGAGCATCTAGTAAGGTTTATTTCTGTGCTAAGCATTTAGTGTAATCTCGACATCTTCTTCTCTAAAGAACCAAAAATATGTATGGAAATTCGGGCCGCTGACGACGTTTCTTAATTTTGAGGGCGTCTTGTTCTTTCAATGTAAACCGTTATTGATTCATTCAAAAGAGCATCTAATAAAGTTTATTTAGATGCTAAACGTTTTGTGTAATCTCGACATCATCAACTCTGCAAATCAAAAATATCTTAGTATACTTATCTTGGTTTTTTGGCTGCGGACGATTTTACTTCATTTTGAGGAAGTCTCGTTCTTTCAATATGAACCATTATAGATTCATTTAAAAGCGCATTTAATTACGTTTAATTTGATACTAGTAATAGAGTGTAATCTAGAGAGCTTCATCTTTAAATAACCAAAAATGTTGCATAAAGTTGCATGTGTGAAGTTAGCAGCCTAAATTTTATTAGTTAAATTAAAGGGTTTCTTGTTCTTTCAATATAAACTGTTATTAATTTATTCGAAAGAGCATCTAGTAAGGTTTATTTCTGTGCTAAGCATTTAGTGTAATCTCGACATCTTCTTCTCTAAAGAACCAAAAATATGTATGGAAATTCGGGCCGCTGACGACGTTTCTTGATTTTGAGGGCGTCTTGTTCTTTCAATGTAAACCGTTATTGATTCATTCAAAAGAGCATCTAATAAAGTTTATTTAGATGCTAAACGTTTTGTGTAATCTCGACATCATCAACTCTGCAAATCAAAAATATCTTAGTATACTTATCTTGGTTTTTTGGCTGCTGACGATTTTACTTCATTTTGAGGAAGTCTCGTTCTTTCAATATGAACCATTATAGATTCATTTAAAAGCGCATTTAATTACGTTCAATTTGATACTAGTTATAAAGTGTAATCTAGAGAGATTCATCTTTAAATTACCAAAAATGTTGCATAAAGTTGCATGTGTGAAGTTAGCAGCCTAAATTTTATTAGTTAAATTAAAGGGTTTCTTGTTCTTTCAATATAAACTGTTATTAATTTATTCGAAAGAGCATCTAGTAAGGTTTATTTCTGTGCTAAGCATTTAGTGTAATCTCGACATCTTCTTCTCTAAAGAACCAAAAATATGTATGGAAATTCGGGCCGCTGACGACGTTTCTTGATTTTGAGGGCGTCTTGTTCTTTCAATGTAAACCGTTATTGATTCATTCAAAAGAGCATCTAATAAAGTTTATTTAGATGCTAAACGTTTTGTGTAATCTCGACATCATCAACTCTGCAAATCAAAAATATCTTAGTACTTTTTTGGCTGCTGACGATTTTACTTCATTTTGAGGAAGTCTCGTTCTTTCAATATGAACCATTATAGATTCATTTAAAAGCGCATTTAATTACGTTTAATTTGATACTAGTAATAGAGTGTAATCTAGAGAGCTTCATCTTTAAATAACCAAAAATGTTGCATAAAGTTGCATGTGTGAAGTTAGCAGCCTAAATTTTATTAGTTAAATTAAAGGGTTTCTTGTTCTTTCAATATAAACTGTTATTAATTTATTCGAAAGAGCATCTAGTAAGGTTTATTTCTGTGCTAAGCATTTAGTGTAATCTCGACATCTTCTTCTCTAAAGAACCAAAAATATGTATGGAAATTCGGGCCGCTGACGACGTTTCTTGATTTTGAGGGCGTCTTGTTCTTTCAATGTAAACCGTTATTGATTCATTCAAAAGAGCATCTAATAAAGTTTATTTAGATGCTAAACGTTTTGTGTAATCTCGACATCATCAACTCTGCCAATCAAAATATCTTAATATACTTATCTTGGTTTTTTGGCTGCGGACGATTTTACTTCATTTTGAGGAAGTCTCGTTCTTTCAATATGAACCATTATAGATTCATTAAAAGCGCATTTAATTACGTTTAATTTGATACTAGTAATAGAGTGTAATCTAGAGAGCTTCATCTTTAAATAACCAAAAATGTTGCATAAAGTTGCATGTGTGAAGTTAGCAGCCTAAATTTTATTAGTTAAATTAAAGGGTTTCTTGTTCTTTCAATATAAACTGTTATTAATTTATTCGAAAGAGCATCTAGTAAGGTTTATTTCTGTGCTAAGCATTTAGTGTAATCTCGACATCTTCTTCTCTAAAGAACCAAAAATATGTATGGAAATTCGGGCCGCTGACGACGTTTCTTGATTTTGAGGGCGTCTTGTTCTTTCAATGTAAACCGTTATTGATTCATTCAAAAGAGCATCTAATAAAGTTTATTTAGATGCTAAACGTTTTGTGTAATCTCGACATCATCAACTCTGCAAATCAAAAATATCTTAGTATACTTATCTTGGTTTTTTGGCTGCGGACGATTTTACTTCATTTTGAGGAAGTCTCGTTCTTTCAATATGAACCATTATAGATTCATTAGAAAGCGCATTTAATTACGTTTAATTTGATACTAGTAATAGAGTGTAATCTAGAGAGCTTCATCTTTAAATAACCAAAAATGTTGCATAAAGTTGCATGTGTGAAGTTAGCAGCCTAAATTTTATTAGTTAAATTAAAGGGTTTCTTGTTCTTTCAATATAAACTGTTATTAATTTATTCGAAAGAGCATCTAGTAAGGTTTATTTCTGTGCTAAGCATTTAGTGTAATCTCGACATCTTCTTCTCTAAAGAACCAAAAATATGTATGGAAATTCGGGCCGCTGACGACTTTTCTTGATTTTGAGGGCGTCTTGTTCTTTCAATGTAAACCGTTATTGATTCATTCAAAAGAGCATCTAATAAAGTTTATTTAGATGCTAAACGTTTTGTGTAATCTCGACATCATCAACTCTGCAAATCAAAAATATCTTAGTATACTTATCTTGGTTTTTTGGCTGCGGACGATTTTACTTCATTTTGAGGAAGTCTCGTTCTTTCAATATGAACCATTATAGATTCATTTGAAAGCGCATTTAATTACGTTTAATTTGATACTAGTAATAGAGTGTAATCTAGAGAGCTTCATCTTTAAATAACCAAAAATGTTGCATAAAGTTGCATGTGTGAAGTTAGCAGCCTAAATTTTATTAGTTAAATTAAAGGGTTTCTTGTTCTTTCAATATAAACTGTTATTAATTTATTCGAAAGAGCATCTAGTAAGGTTTATTTCTGTGCTAAGCATTTAGTGTAATCTCGACATCTTCTTCTCTAAAGAACCAAAAATATGTATGGAAATTCGGGCCGCTGACGACATTTCTTAATTTTGAGGGCGTCTTGTTCTTTCAATGTAAACCGTTATTGATTCATTCAAAAGAGCATCTAATAAAGTTTATTTAGATGCTTAACGTTTTGTGTAATCTCGACATCATCAACTCTGCCAATCAAAAATATCTTAGTATACTTATCTTGGTTTTTTGGCTGCGGACGATTTTACTTCATTTTGAGGAAGTCTCGTTGTTTCAATATGAACCATTATAGATTCATTAGAAAGCGCATTTAATTACGTTTAATTTGATACTAGTAATAGAGTGTAATCTAGAGAGCTTCATCTTTAAATAACCAAAAATGTTGCATAAAGTTGCATGTGTGAAGTTAGCAGCCTAAATTTTATTAGTTAAATTAAAGGGTTTCTTGTTCTTTCAATATAAACTGTTATTAATTTATTCGAAAGAGCATCTAGTAAGGTTTATTTCTGTGCTAAGCATTTAGTGTAATCTCGACATCTTCTTCTCTAAAGAACCAAAAATATGTATGGAAATTCGGGCCGCTGACGACGTTTCTTGATTTTGAGGGCGTCTTGTTCTTTCAATGTAAACCGTTATTGATTCATTCAAAAGAGCATCTAATAAAGTTTACTTAGATGCTAAACGTTTTGTGTAATCTCGACATTATCAACTCTGCCAATCAAAAATATCTTAGTATACTTATCTTGGTTTTTTGGCTGCGGACGATTTTACTTCATTTTGAGGAAGTCTCGTTGTTTCAATATGAACCATTATAGATTCATTAGAAAGCGCATTTAATTACGTTTAATTTGATACTAGTAATAGAGTGTAATCTAGAGAGCTTCATCTTTAAATAACCAAAAATGTTGCATAAAGTTGCATGTGTGAAGTTAGCAGCCTAAATTTTATTAGTTAAATTAAAGGGTTTCTTGTTCTTTCAATATAAACTGTTATTAATTTATTCGAAAGAGCATCTAGTAAGGTTTATTTCTGTGCTAAGCATTTAGTGTAATCTCGACATCTTCTTCTCTAAAGAACCAAAAATATGTATGGAAATTCGGGCCGCTGACGACGTTTCTTGATTTTGAGGGCGTCTTGTTCTTTCAATGTAAACCGTTATTGATTCATTCAAAAGAGCATCTAATAAAGTTTATTTAGATGCTAAACGTTTTGTGTAATCTCGACATCATCAACTCTGCAAATCAAAAATATCTTAGTATACTTATCTTGGTTTTTTGGCTGCGGACGATTTTACTTCATTTTGAGGAAGTCTCGTTCTTTCAATATGAACCATTATAGATTCATTAGAAAGCGCATTTAATTACGTTTAATTTGATACTAGTAATAGAGTGTAATCTAGAGAGCTTCATCTTTAAATAACCAAAAATGTTGCATAAAGTTGCATGTGTGAAGTTAGCAGCCTAAATTTTATTAGTTAAATTAAAGGGTTTCTTGTTCTTTCAATATAAACTGTTATTAATTTATTCGAAAGAGCATCTAGTAAGGTTTATTTCTGTGCTAAGCATTTAGTGTAATCTCGACATCTTCTTCTCTAAAGAACCAAAAATATGTATGGAAATTCGGGCCGCTGACGACGTTTCTTGATTTTGAGGGCGTCTTGTTCTTTCAATGTAAACCGTTATTGATTCATTCTAAAGAGCATCTAATAAAGTTTATTTAGATGCTAAACGTTTTGTGTAATCTCGACATTATCAACTCTGCAAATCAAAAATATCTTAGTATTCTTATCTTGGTTTTTTGGCTGCGGACGATTTTACTTCATTTTGAGGAAGTCTCGTTCTTTCAATATGAACCATTATAGATTCATTAGAAAGCGCATTTAATTACGTTTAATTTGATACTAGTATTAGAGTGTAATCTAGAGAGCTTCATCTTTAAATAACCAAAAATGTTGCATAAAGTTGCATGTGTGAAGTTAGCAGCCTAAATTTTATTAGTTAAATTAAAGGGTTTCTTGTTCTTTCAATATAAACTGTTATTAATTCATTCAAAAGCGCATCTAATTACGTTTAATTTGATACCAGTTAAACAGTGTAATCTAGAGATTCATCTTTATATTACCAAAATTATTGCATAAAGTTTAGGCTGCTAACTTCACACATGCAGCAGCCTAAACTTTATGCAATAATTTTAATTTTTAAATAATGGTTTTTATTTGGTTTTTGTTGTATTTGGGCTTTAGGAATGGCGCCATTTTTTTATTTCTTATCTTCCGTCCTTTTAATTACATTTTTTAATGTTTTAATGCAGTTCGAAACATGGACTTTTTCATTTGGTCGGGTTATCTTAGGCTGCTAACTTTAGGCTGCTAACTTCACACTCGTATTATTAGGTACTATGTTAAATGTTTTTATAGTAGAACAGATGATCGTTATATAAAGTTATGATTTAATATGTTACATATTTTTATAGGCATCGTTATGCACCAAGCTGACGTTGCTAATTAGGAAAATGACGTCATTCCATATCCATTCTATACACTACCTACTTACTTCATGCCAAAATGGCTTTTTACCTATATATAATGGGTCTTTTATCTATATTTATATTGCCGGCTAAGCACCAGCAGATTTCCTGCACTCCGATTTCTGGCCAGAGGGCGTGGTCTGCCGTCGCTTTAGGGAAGCAAGGATAAAAATCCCTACATAAGTTTTTTTTTATTTTTAATGTCTTTTTTTTATATAAGTATAATTTTAATTTTACAGCGCATTGCTTTTACTGTAATGCTGTAACTTTTTCTTGGCAAATAAATAAATATTTTAAACATTTTTGCATAAATGTAGGTCCTGTTTTTTTTCCTACAAATGTATAATTAATTGTAACTTATCAACCGCCCCAAAAACTTCCGTATTCCTTGACGCAATAACTGTGAAAAGAATTGAAGTTAGTTAATCGAATCTAGATGGTCTTTGGGGCCGGAAGGTTCTCGAATGGAGACCGCGGATCGGCAAGTGCAGCGTAGGACGCCCACCAATGAGATGAACGAATGACATAGTTAAAGCCGCGGGTTCACGGTGGATACAGGTTGCTTCCAACCGAAGTAACTGGAAGTCTACGGGGGAGGCCTATGTCCAATAGCGGACGTCCTACGGCTGATAATATGATGAAATGATGGACGGTGGTCCTGTATGCAACACTATTAGGGTAAATATACTGAGCGCCCACAAATGTATGCAGTAGGTAATAGGTAATGTTGTATGCAGAGTGGGTCAAATTTTCTGCTGCTGAGTATATTCTGCGAGATTGGGAGATGTGACTGGCCTACCTTGACTGTTCTAACAGACCGCTCAGATATACCGTTAGTTTGTGGAGTTTATGGGATACCTTTTAGATTATGTAGACGCCCTGCGGCTGATTTGATGATGACGATGATGATGATGAATCGAATCCACTCTCCGCCGAATATGGCGTCTGTCTTGTTT
This sequence comes from Choristoneura fumiferana, assembly GCF_025370935.1. Classification (NCBI taxonomy): domain Eukaryota; kingdom Metazoa; phylum Arthropoda; class Insecta; order Lepidoptera; family Tortricidae; genus Choristoneura; species Choristoneura fumiferana. The sequence goes on along the minus strand of NC_133497.1, from coordinate 1,781,305 downwards.
AATAATGAACTTACAAGTTTCCTCAAAACTGTTGGTCATTGTATTTGTATGTGACATTATGCTATTACAAGGGTTGGAAAAATCACTTCAGTATAATTTCTCAAAGTGACGTTTGTTTTGAAAATAAGACATCCTGTATTGAGAATAAATAAATAAATATCACGGGACACTTGACACCAATTGACTTACGTAGTCCCAAATTAGGCAAAGCTTGCGTTATGCGTACTACATAACGGACAAACCTGTGGGATAAACATAATATATAAATGATAGAAACATAGCTACTTATTAACACCCAATCCTCAAGAACAAACATTCGTAATTTTTATACAACTCTCTGCCTCGACCGGGAATTGACCCCGAGACCTCAAGTTTTAGTCAGGTTCTCTAACTACTTGGCTATTCAATAGCAATTTCGCACATTACTTTATTGCGGAAAACTCAGAGATGCTCGCCTGGACTAGAACCCACGACCATCTGCATCAGAGGTCAGAGATCAAACTACTAGAGTACCACGGCTTTACTCTCGTTGCCTTTATAATTTTTTATCTTTATTTTGGTTTAGAAGAACAATAAGCTGAGAAAATGTTTACAATTTTGTTCGCCATTATTATCTCCTGGGTTTTTTCGATAATAACTAAAAAAAACAAACTATGCTTAATCAAAGTATATAAAACGTGAGATAACCTTTTAGTGCCACTGCTGCGATAATACTAATAGGCTGGTTTTCTAGAAATACCTAAATAATTAGTTTGTCAATTAGAATATCGAAAAAATATCGTAGGTACATAGGGTAAAGGCACCAGTGACCAGCCAGGATCCTCTAGTCAGCCTTTCTGGGTACTGGAAACTGGTTGGTATCATCATAAATTGAAAACTACAATTAATTTGTGTGAAAATAAAAATAAAACCGGCCAAGAGCGTTTTGGACATGCCCAAAACAGGGTTCCGTAGCCATTGTGAAAAAATAAAGTACTCGTAATACCTATCTTTCTAAGGATAAATTTCGAATTTTTACTGAATCTTCCAGGTATATTTTACACCAGGCTGCTATTTACTCTTAAACTGCTAATAATTCTCAAGAAAACTTAACCGTTATAGTTTTCCTTGTAAGTTTGATATACTTATACTACCATCCTGATTTTTTTTTAAATTTTTCTCCCTCTGGTTTTGGTTTTAGAGGGGGGCGGGGCTACAGGGTTGGATGAGAAAAAAAAATCACCCCCACTTTACGTCTAAGGGAGGTACCCTAAAAAATCTTTTTACTGTATAATTTTGTCGGCATAATTTACATATATATCCATGCAAAATTACGCTCCTTATTTACGCTTTCGAGCATTGATAGTCCCTGAACAAAGCCGCGGACGGACTTACAGACAGACAGACATGGCGAAACTATAAGGTTTCCGTTTTTGCCATTTTGGGTACGGAACCCTAATAATTAACACTGGGCATGTTTTAAAAAAGTTGCAGGACAAGAGTAGCTCAGTTATGTGCCTAGAATTGAGCCTTGATTTTAAATGGTCAGACCCTGTGTACCAAATTTCAACAAAATCCGAAAAGCTGCTTTGAGTTGACGTAGTTAAAAGAATTATATAGAATCGGAAACTTTCGTATTTATACCTAATATTAGAGCATATGCCGAACATTCCGTGATAACGCAGTAAATTTCGATACTAAGATTATGTTTGCATGTGTGAAGCTACGGGTCAAGACTATCACTAAATGTTTTTACGAGAACAGAGATAAAGGTATCAATTGCCTGAAGACGCCGAGACGAGCGGACGAGATTTGGAAAAATGAGCAAATATTACTGCTTGTATCTTCTCACGGTGAGTTTTGTTATGTTTTTCGGAATTTAGAAAAATGGGTAATGTCAGCACAGCATCAAAAGTAGCGGATCACTTTTTTACTCTGTCGCATAGACACATTGACAATCCTGCATGGCGTTAGTAACATTACTGTAAAACGACAAAGTAAGAAAGTGTACAGACTTTTGATGCTGGCTGTATACTAGAAATAAACTTAAATTAAAATTAAAACCACTTGGAGAAATAGGCTTCGTGAAGCGTTTTCAGAAATCAGATTCCAAAAATGTGATAAACTGATTTAAATAAACAAAATTTAAGTAATGACCCTCATTTGACCCCTGGAGTATCTCGTCACAAAGGCAGTTATAAAGCAGGTCTGCACTCTTAAGCAAATTGACAGTTTGAAATGTTCCTGTCCTGCTTATAATAGCAACGAGTGACTAAGATAGAACTTTAATCACATGATGCGCAACTGGCCTTAAACAGTTGTCATTTATCGTAAAGTCCGAAATGTATACACGAGTATTTCCAATGTATTTTTACAAATTAAATTATTAAATTACTATGTTACAAGTAAATACAAAAGAATTTAAATATCAGATTTTTAAAAATATATCTATTTACTATCACACCATTAAATAAACAAAGGAATAATCGAAGCATCCAAGTTAATTTAGGACCAATAATCAAGTTCATTTAGGACCCTAAAATTAGCTTCAGTAAAAAGTATAGATCTGTACAAGGCGTTAAAGAATTCAACTCCAAAACCGGGTATTGTACTATGAATTATTTTTCCTCGTACATTACCGGCCCATTACGTTGGTCATGTACAAGGAAAAAAAATCCTTTTACACAACCGGTTTTGGAGTAGGAATTATTTGTCCTCTAATGTAATTTGTAATGGAAGTTGGTTATGTACGGGGAACAAGGGGGCGCTCTCAGCTTAACCTTCCTTCTAGGTTTCTGCCGACTGATGCCGGACCCAAGCGTCAATTACTATTGCAAAGTAACTGGAGATGGCATAGTAAGCGGGACCCGGGCGTGCCACGAGCTAGAGCCTCACGGTACGGAGGTCGTGCCGGAGTGCAACCGCCCCTTCTACTACTCCAGCAGCGTTCTGCTGAACATGCACTGCGTCGACGGCAGCTGGGATCACGTTGCTGTCTGCCAACCAGGTATATCAGAGATAACACTGCAACTGAAATGCAAAAAAAAACTTTTTTTCGTATTCATGCTGTATACAATACAATAACACCTTTATTGAACACCAAAACAAAGTAAGCAGTACAGAAAACATTTTGAAGATGATAAGCAATAAGCGACCTTATCGCTTTAAAGCAATCTCTTCCAGGCACCATAATAAATATGGCAGGTGGTGCAATTTACAGAAAATAACCAATTAAACCAGTGTACAACATTCATACGAAAGATGACAGATAGTGCTCCCTAAGCATAGACTTAAAGATATTCAAGGAACAGTATTTGAATGGACATAGAATTTAGAGTTTGAAAGAGGGACAGTAAGGAGAGAGCTCTAAGAGCAACGAACAGAAGTAACATAGTTTCGTTATTTGAGGTAGCAAGGAGTTGCAGGAGTTCTATCCGTACCACGGCCGGCCGCATCTCTGTAGCGTAAAAATAATAACAAAATTATTAATTCATCTTCAGATTGCGGGACACCCACACCGATAGCAGACATACTTATCATAAACGGAACAAGGGCGAAGCGCGGCGAGCTGCCCTGGCACGCAGGCATCTACGACAAGACATTCACCCCCTACAAGCAGATCTGCGGCGGCTCTCTGATCTCCACCAAGCTCGTCATATCTGGCAAGTATCACTGAGCCTTTAACTTCCACTTATTTGTATCATCCATCATCCACATAAACTGAACCCGCACACCGGTATTGTGGCCAGCATTGACAATCATTAAGCCCAGTTTAGACTTGCAAGAAAAATCGTGCAAGTTGCATTACATTGCGGCGCTCGGTTGATCACTACGAAATAGTTTGTGTTACGTGATCGTAATGTATTGCAACTTGCATGATTTTATTTTAAGTCTAAACTCGGCTTTACAAACGGGTTCCCTTTATCTTGTACTAGCTTTTACCCGCGGCTTCGCCTGCGTTAACCATAAACATTTCAAAGAAGCAAGCAATCAAGCAAGCAAGCCAGCAAGCATGCAAGTGAGCATGTAAGCAAGCATGCAAGTAAGCATGCAAGCAAGGATGCAAGCAAGCATGCAAGCAAGCATGCAAGTAAGCATAAAAGCAAGCATGCTAGCAAGCATGCAAGCAAGCATGCAAGTAAGCATAAAAGCAAGCATGCTAGCAAGCATGCAAGCAAGCATGCAAGTAAGCATAAAAGCAAGCATGCTAGCAAGCATGCATTCAACATTCAAATTTGCATTCAAGCATGCAAGCAAGCATGCAAGTAAGCATGCAAGCCAGCATGTAAGCAAGCATGCAAGCAAGCATGTAAGCATGCAATGATGCAAGCAGGCATGCAAGCAGGTATGCAAGCAAGCATGCAAGTGAGTATGTAAGCAAGCATGTAATTATGCAAGGAATAGTGCATGCATTCGAGCATGCAAGCAAGCATGCATTCAATTCTGAATTCAAGCATGCAAGCAAGCATGTAACTTTGCAAGAAATAGTGCTAGTAGTAACCATGCATTTAAGCCTGCATTAAAGCATGCAAGCAAGCATGCATTCAATCATGCAAGCTAGCGTGGAAGCAATCGTGTAAGCAAGCATATGATTATGCAAGAAATGGTGCATGCAAGCAAGCAAGCATGCTTTTAAACATATTATTTAAAAAAGTTTGTGTAAATGTGCATTCATAGTCTATGTAGAGAGTCAGCTCAGCGGTTAGAATACAATAACAAAACTTTTGGTCATCCCTTGGGAATGGAATTTTTTTTTTCAGGATAAAAAACATCCTATTATTCTGGACGTATGCAAATTTCATAGGAATCGGTGCAGTAGTTACGGCGTGAAAGCGAAACAAACAAACAAACTCACTTTCCCCTTTATAATAGTAAGGAAGGAAGGACTAGCTCCCCGCCCCGGTTTTGTGCTGGGTATTTATTGTGTATTACTGCGGTTATGATGAAATTAAAGCACAGTTGGAAGAAAAATATATTTTCACGGCGAGCAGGGCTACTACGAAACTCGAAATTCGAAGTTCGTGTCGTGCGGTCCCTCTGACACTTATACTATTTAATACGAGAGCGAGAGGGACGATACGACACGAACTTTGAGTTTCGAGTTTGTAGTAGCCCTGCAGCAGCTCAAAACAGGAAGGTGTTGCTATTAACAATCAGTGAGCAAAATTGCATTTTGCTCCCACCATGAGACAAAGTAACTTTTTAATTATATTTTTTTAAAGCTAGACAGTGCTGGGTCTACTCACTGAATTACAAATATTTGAACTTCACTTTATCGGTCACTTTCACTTCAACACGAAAAAAGCGAGAGATAGGATCAAAATGAAATGTGTTGATATAAATTTTAAATTGAATTTATAGTAAGTATTAAAAATAATTCGTTAGCAAATTACACGAAAACTAAACATTTCCTAAATGTAAAAAAATCCCGCTTTAAATAAAGTATGCTACCTCGTTGCACGAAAGCCGCTGCTCTTGTTTTTTTTTTTCAATAAAAGCGTTCCGTATACTGCCTGCCTCTTAAAGTTGGAATAAATATGCCAAATCGGTTGTACGTTGTTTCGCAGACAACATTGTAATAGAATATATTTATTCTCATATTATTAATTCATAGAATAATCAATCATTTATTTTTGTTACAAATAAAAAAAATATTTAGTTATTCATTTTATAGAATAACAAAACAAATATTCTTTATTCTTATATTATTAAATTTTAGTTGATAAAAAACTTATTACAAAGAAAAACATTTCATGTGGTGGTTGGTTCTAAACGTTTTAATACATATCTGCGACAAAATATATACCCTCCTATAACGGTAGCGATTCACTTTTTGTTGTGGTCACAGTTCTTACCTAACCTTACCTTCTTTTCTGGTAGTGATTCGCTTAGTGGTGATGTCACAGTTCTAACCTAACCTAACCTACTTTTCTGGTATCGATTCGCTTTCTGGTGGGGTCACAGTTCTAACCTAACATGTATACCTGCCTATTTATAATTCCATCTATGTTTGTAATGTGATATGCAATAAATGAATGAAATGAAATGAAATGAAATGAAATGAAATGAAATGAAATGAAATGAAATGAAATGAAATGAAATGAAATGAAATGAAATGAAATGAAATGAAATGAAATGAAATGAAATGAAATGAAATGAAATGAAATGAAATGAAATGAAATGAAATGAAATGAAATGAAATGAAATGAAATGAAATGAAATGAAATGAAATGAACCTAACCTACTTTTCTGGTAGCGATTTGCTTTCTGGTGGGGTCACAGTTCTAACCTAACCTAACTTACTTTTCTGGTAGCGATTCGCTTTCTGGTGGGGTGACAGCTTTAATCTAAACAAAAGTATCCTACATATAATAGTTCATAGTTTGTCAATTGTGTTTTGTTTCTTTTCTTTTGTACAATAAAGAGTTTACATACAAACATACATAAAATTACTCTATAAAAATGTATTATTTTTATTAAATTATGGATTTTTACATTTTCGTTGAAACAAAATATCGTGAATAAATAAACCGAAAGACAATATTCTTTAAAAAATAATTATATGGTTTGATACAATTGTTAAATAAAATAATTTCAGTATAAATTCATTGAATTATTTTTCTATTAAATTTGTTTCATTAAAGTAAATAGTGATTGAAACAATAATATTTGAATTAAAAATACAAGGACTAAATAGTAGTAGTAGTAGTCCTCCTCGCCGTATCCGGCGACAGCGACTCCGTCAATTGTCCCTGTCCGGGTTGTGAAAAGCTCGGATGTGGCTCGCAAAACCAAACTTAGTCCGGAAAATTCGATCACATGGAGCGCAGTGAAGTTGTCTGGAACCATTGTATTGTGTGTGTAAGGACATCTCTATAGCGCAGAAATTGGCCTCCCCGCTTCCGCTTTCCGCACGAGAGTTCCGAATAGAACACTGCCTTTGGCAATCTAAAATCGTCCATGCGCAAAACGTGACCACACCATCTCAGCTGATGTTTCATTATGAGCGCCTCAATGCCAGGCACGCCTGCGCGACGAAGAACTTCCGCATTGGGCACGCGATCCTGCCATTTTATACGCATTATTGATCTGAGACAGCGGAGATGAAAGATGTCTAGCTTTTTAATGTCCGCCTTATAACAGCACCACGTTTCTGCTGCATAAAGTAGCGTTGGTATGACTATAGCCTTATAAACCAACATTTTAGTCTGAAGCTTGATATCGTGAGATCTCCAGACACGGTGGTTAAGTTTTCCAAAGGCTGCGGCTGCGCTGGCTATGCGGGCAGGCACCTCTGATGAGAGGCCGTTATCATCACAAATTTGGCTCCCCAGGTATCTGAAACGGGACACTTCTTCCAGTGCTTTGTCACTCAGTGTGATACTGGAGTCATCTAAAAAGCAGCCCCTAGGTGGTTGTTTCAGGATTTGTGTCTTGGTGATACTGATCACTAAGCCAAACCTACAACAAGATGCATTGAGTGAGTCCACATAGGCTTGAAGCGTATCAGCGGAGTCAGCCATGAGGCAAACGTCGTCCGCGTAGAGGACGTCCAAGACGGAGAGGTTGTTCACTTGGCGCTTCGCCCTAAAACGAGATAGGTCGAAGACTGTCTTGTCTGTTCTCGAAGTTATGCCTATAAGTCCACTGCAAGTTTTTGTCGCATCCCTCATTACGGCAGCAAAGTACAGCGCAAAAAGGGTGGGAGCCAAAACACAGCCCTGCTTAACACCACATGTCACCGGGAATTGGTCAGAAAAGTTGTTTTCATGACGAACTTTTGCTGTCATGTTATCATGAAATTGGCGTATCAAGTTCACAAACTTCTCGGGACATCCAGCTTTCTTAAGAACAATCCAGAGGGCCTCACGCGGCACTCGGTCGAAAGCCTTTTCCAAATCGACAAAGCACATTAACAGAGGACGATGTTGCTCCAGACTCTTTTCTTGGATTTGCTTCACAACAAAGATGGCATCCACCGTGCCTCTATTTGGGCGGAAACCGCACTGGGTTTCTGGGAGCAGCGTTTCTGCAAGACGAGTCAGCCGGGTGTTAATGATGTGGGCCAGAATTTTCCCCGCTGTGGAGAGGAGAGAAATGCCTCTGTAGGAACTACAGTCAGATATTTCACCTTTACCTTTATAAAGTTTGCAAATGGAGGCATCCTTCCATTCCTGCGGGACATCTTCGCTCGCCCATATCTTTGTTATTAATTCAAACAGTTGGTTCTTAATGTTTGGGCCGCCGTATTTATATAACTCTGACGGTAAGCTGTCTGAACCCGGCGTTTTGTCATTTTTCAGCTTCTTCGTCGCTGCCCCAAATTCAGCAAACGACGGGGGGATCAGCTAGGCTCGCATCTACTGGTAGGTTTTCAAGTGTTTCCACGTATTGTAAGTCAGTGGTCTGGGTGCGAGGATTAAGAACTTCGTTAAAGTGTTCTGCCCAACGCGACAAAATATCACACTGCTGCGTAAGCCGAGTACTCTTGTCTCCGCTGTAAATGGGCGCAATCCTGTTGGATTTTGGACCAAAGATAACCTGTAGACACTCAAAGAAACGGCCTATTTGGTTGGTATCAGCATACAATTGCATTTCGTGTGCTTTCTCCTCCCACCATTTATTCTTAAGAGCGCGAACCTTCACTTTTAGGTCATGATGAGTGCTTCTACGTTGGGTGACATCTGTTGACCGTAGGCAGCGCCTGAAGTCCTCCACAAGCTTTCTGATCTCCGCATCAGAATCATCGAACCAGTCCTGGTTTTTCTTCAGAGGCTTGCCAATCACTTGTGAAGCACAACTATGCAGTATAGCCGCATATGCGTGCCATTGCTCATTGACAGACGCCGCCTCCGGCATTTCCGACGCCGCGACACCAAAGGCATCATCCAACCTTTTTTGTAGATCTTGATCGTAGACTAACTTTGCGCAGGCCAATCTTGCTGGTATCCTGTGGGAAGCACGACGTGGTGCTTGTAGAATAATGCGTAGTTTAGTCCTAACGAGACGATGGTAAGGACTAAATATTATAGGAAACATTTTCTGCGAAACGAAATTCTGTGAAATTTCTGTCTGTGAAAGAAGGGAACACCATGCCAAATTGAATGAATTTGCAACTAATCTACTTATGTTTATGTAATAGAAATCCTAATAAAATCATATTAAAAGGTTTAATAACTATACGTTTATTGTTCGGTATGGTTGTTGTTGTATAAGTTTATTGTTTTAATTATTATGTAAGTATTTGTGTGTACAAATATATATTATATATGTGTATATACACAAATATATATATGTGTGTGTATTTATAATGCACTGTTGGAGTAAATTTAAAATATCGGTTCTTTTTTTTAATGTTTCCATTGCACTCGTAGTGTCTACTCTTTGTATCTGATATTCTGTTAATCGTTCAAAGGTTGACTGGAACTTCTACTTAACCTATTAACATGCATGATCTACAGCGGCACATTGCTTCTGGAAGACTGAGCACCAGGCAGCAGCCAGCACGTATGCGGTGGCGCTGGGGAAGGTCTACCGACCCTGGGACGAAGCCATGGACAGTGAAGCCCACAAATCTGACGTGAGTGTTCTTCTGAAGCCATAGCCAATGGTTATATATTAATTCGAATAACGTAATACTCTTAATTCAAATTGGCATAATGTTATTTCGCATAATTAAACTATGATGCATAACGATTGCTTGGCATAAATTCAATAATGATGATTTGCATAAGTATTAAAAAGTATAATAATGTTGGTTATTTGTAAATTTTTAAATAGATCTTACCTAACCGAGCCAATATTACCCTGACCCATTTAATTTCCTTACTTGATAAAATTATGCCAATTCATTCTATGACAATTAAAGTTATATTTAAATATTATGCATAATTATGTTAATTATACAGTTTAATTATCTTTTTTGTTATTTTATTATAATGCCATTTCAATGTTATGAACAATTATGGTATGCTTAATCTGTTAGGTAAATGAATTCATATTATGCCAATTAATGTAATGAGAAGTAAGGGCTAACTTGGATAACGAGAGCTTCGTGTCAAAATCAAACTTTAATTGTTAATGTGGTCATCATATAAACATTATATCACCCACGGTTTTTATATGACAAGAAAATTAAGATAGTTAGACCGTGAGAACTTAATTGAAAACACATTAATTTATTTATACTTACACTTTTGTAAGTTACTTTTAAAATTCATTTTTGACAGCTTTAGGAGGTTGCAGACTTAATTTTCACTGAATGCATCGACGCGTTTCTGAGAAAACTGGCATTGACAGACAGACATACTTATAACACCATCTACAACGATTCTTTATTTATTTGGCTTAAATAGTTATTTGTGCAACAAGAGAGCAAAGTTGTTTTTTGTTGCGAGTGTTGATTTTGAATCCCGAGTAAGCGACGGAGAATCCTGAGAGCAGCAACGGATTCAAACACACGAGATGCAAAAAAACTTTGGTCTCGTGTGACACATACAATTTTTCACCTCAGCGGTGAGAACATTAATTTAAATGTAACATAAGAATAAAACCACATATACCTACCTGTTTACGAAACAAAACAAATAAAAAAAAAACAAACACATTTTTTTTTAAATATAATCCGATTAAGAAACAAATATGAAAAAGTCGCGATTACATCTTTAAAAAGTCACCAGAAAGTTAAGTATGCCAAACATTCTTGAAAAGCGGCTGCCGTGGGCTGTGTGTACATTCGAAGGAAGCATTGCGGAATACATAATTGTTGTATTTTGAACGATTCGATGATAATGTAAGCTTTTGTTGCTACTAGAAATGTCAGCGACCAAGGGTAATTAATTATGGCATGCGAAAAGTTACATCATTTTGTATGATTAACATAGATACATCTCTTTGTAGTTGACTGTACATAATAAATAAATGTAAAATTTGTTTTGAGTGCCACAAACTGGACTTTTGTATGAAACAGAATGCAGTAGAAATTACGCGACCAAAAATACGTGACTTTGGCTGAGCGTAATTTTAGCGTTGTGAGTCGCGTATTTTCGATCGATCAATTTTGGTTTCATGCAACGTGTACAACTAATAAATAAATAATAAATAAAAATGATTAATAATTGCAGACCAGAATCCATAGTTTGTTAGAAATAATACATAAGTTTTATTTGTAAGGCTACGGTCTTATAATAAAATTAAGTCTTATTTTGAGTCGCCGTGTGGCACAACTGGACTTTTGTATAAAACCGAATGCAGGAGAAAATCACGTGACAAAAAAAGAAAAGTCTGGCTTCACCCATACAACTCAAAAAATTATGCCCGTCCGGTTTCATCCATATATTCCACGTTCGCCAAGTCTCAGTAACTTTGAATTAATTTTATTCCAGGTTAGTGAAATTAAGATTCCGTTTCGCTATCTGGGTGACGCAGGACACCACCAGGAGGACATCGCGCTGGTCTTCATGTCGACTCCGGTGGTCTACCACACGAACATCCGGCCCGTCTGCATCGACTTCAGCGTCGAGTTCGACCGGAATCAGCTGCAAAGCACGAATTCCGGGAAGGTAAGAATGTCTGAGTTTAGTTCCCAGGCAACAAAATGCTATAAGTCAACTGATGGATTGTAGTGAAGTGGGATGAGTGTTTAATCATGCAAAGTTTCACGTGTGCCGTATTTTTTGAGGAGTTTCCTCCTGTAGAGTTAATTCTGGCTGGACTATCAGGATGTCACTACCAGATTCTTGTATTGTCACCAAATCACCTCAGTACGCCAATCTGATCACTAAAAGTGAGTCAAATTTATCTTGCATAATTTGACCCGTACCTACATACATTAAACATACAACATACATTGCAAGTTACATAAAAGCTTGTAAAATGAGCAGCATTACATCGCTGCATGAGTGTTTCGTGTTGCAAACTTTTCGTTCATTTTCCAAGAATTTTTACTGGCCGGTTGTGTGCTGGCTGTTAACTCTTTTGCATACATTTGGTTTCTGATCTGAAATTTGAAATTTTAATTCAATGATTTGTTGGTTCAACTGATGTTTTTGTTTTGGCCTCAATTCTTGGATCACGTTGAGCGCGTAGCTCTTGTCAGTTGGAATTTTTATTTTAAAATATTCTGCATCCAGTTTTTTCTTTGGTGTAGTGAGCTGACCAGTGTCAGTACCAGTGATTTTACCAATTGTGTGTGGCTTGTGCTGCATTTTTTTTAAGCGTTTGCCCGCTGCTTTGCTGCTGCACGCCCGTGCGACGGGGCGCTTTATCGATATCTCCAATACTATGATTGTTTTTTTGGAGTCTTTTTGTATTTTTTATTTCAACTCCAAATTTGTTACTTTTACGGGTATCCCGTGAAACCATATCGACCTGACCTGGACCTAGGTTCGATTCCCAGCGCTGGTCTCTTTTTCTGGTTTTTCTGTGCATCCATGTCTCAGTTTGTATTTTCGATATCTCCAATACTGCTGATTTTTCATCGGTCTTACCCTTACCCCTACTCTCATCCTGATCGACTACCTTACTCGTGATGGGTGTCGTCTTGTCTTTTATCTGCACGTTTAATCACGAGAGACATGTGCGTGTGACGTCTACTGCTTCGTGGGCTCCGTCGGTGTGGAAGTTCAGAAGAGGATTCCGTTACGTAGTGAAACCGGTCAAATTATACTAGAATAACCTAATCTTTCCCCTTTAAATGGCATGCTAGTACCGTATGCGAAAGAGAATCGCGCGCGCGTATTATTGTTTAAATTTAAATTTAGAAAGTTTAATAGCAAGATTTTTTAAATAGTTTCTTTATTAATACGTTTTATAATTCTAGATTTAAGCGCTTAAATAGGTAAATACTTTATAGCTATAAGACAACTATTTTATTTTAAGAATTAACGTTAAAGGTTATCGCTTAACGTGCTCATTTCGGCTGAATGTAAATGTGGCATAACACTTAATCACAGGTTACGGGCTGGGGACTGACGGCAGCAGACGGCCCTGCCTCCTCGCTGCTGCTGACCACTGACCTGCCTTACTTAGATGCGACCAAGTGCATGGACGAGTTGCCTCCTGAATTCAAGCCATACCTGACCAGCGACAAATTCTGCGCTGGCACTAAGAACGGCAAGTTTATATTTTTTAAGACTGTGGGGGTGAAGCCAGATGAGCATACATTTTTGAGTTATGAGTCGCGTAATTTTTGTTACATTCGGTTCCACCCAAAACTCCTGTGTCGTTCACACGGCGACGCAAAATGAGATATCTGCCGACTAAAACGCGTGTTTTCCAAAAAAAGTGTAGGCACACGTGACGACACAGATAAGTAAAAATTGATTGACTCCAATTTCAAAACTGGATTGCTTATTTGATTTATTTTTAAAGTTAAAGTATATTAGTTTAAAAATGGCTTAAAAAAATAAACAAACATAGAAAATATCCACATTATCAGGTGATATCGTGGTGAATCTAGTTCCAATTCGTCACAGAAAATTAAATTTATTATAATAAGTACGTCTTGTTATATGGACCCTCTACAGTTTATACATTGTAAATAAACTATTTAAAACAGGCTTAGATTATAAAATAAATGGAACACAAAATCATTCAGGATGAAATATATGTCCAGTTCGTCACAACAGTTTTCCTTAGACTTGTATGTACCTACATCAAAATTTTTGGTATAAAGAACTTACAAAATCATTCACTATTTAAAAATATGTTACGGAATATCTATTTAGAATTCTCAACGCTAAAAAAACGTGAATATCAGTGTCGTAGCTAGGTGGACAAGGGCCCCGGTGCATAGAGAAAGAATCGGGCCCCCCCACCCCCGTTTTCCACGTAGCATGAACCTATATTGGCCCTCAAAAACATTTCGATACATAAAAAAATCGCTGGAGCCTGCTCACAAGATTTTTTTTATGCTCATCTTTTTTCAAAGCTTAGGTTAAAGGGGCCCCCTGAGCTCCGGGACCTGGTGCACAGCACCACCTGGCCCTACGATAGCTACGCCACTGGTGATTACCTATTGTTGTTTTTCACAATCCAAATCTTGGGAGAGTGACTATGCGGAATTTCATGTAGATAGTTAGGTATCTGGAAAATGTAAGGCATAGTGTAGACTTAGGCAGACATTTATAATACGAGCCTGTTGCCCGCGACTCTGTCTGCGTTGAATTGGTTTGTCGCTACCCCGCGGAAACTATGCAATTTTCCAAAAAATACTTCTCGTCAATTTCTGCAATATTGGCACAACTCAAAAGTGTCACTGTTGCATTAACGCAGGCGGGTTTTATGCGCAAGAACGAGCGGCACACTGAAGATGGGTCAGTATTGCAGGAACGAGATAGGTAATTTCCTTGCGTGCAGTAGTGGCACGGGAGCCATCTTTGGGTTGTTCTGGTAAACTTTTGAATTTGACCAGTATTGTATGCTGTAAAATACGCATCGTAGAACACGATTCTGGGCTTAACTAAAAAAAAGTTTTTTTGAATTGTGCCACTGTTGCACTCGGCCAGCGATTTGAGTTTTATTTTTCATACATTTCGCAGTAGAATTAAAACCTATACGGTACTTCCTGCAGACCTACAATCATACAATTTGACAAAAAGGAAGGTCTTTCAGCACAAGTAAAGAAAAGCATCCTACAATCGCTAATTTTGTTGCTACATCACAAAAAAAAACTTTTTTTTTTATGACAAACTTATTGCTTTCGAAAGCGATGGTTTATTTTTTACACTCCCTGCGTAGATCAAGATGGCGTACAAATACAAATATTCTTTAGATTCAGGGTAGACAAGGCGGTCTTATCGCTTAAAAGCGATCTCTTCCAGACAACCATTAGGGCGTAGTGACGTACGCGTGGACTACAGTGCACGAGGCCCCGAGTTTGAATCCTAGAAGAGTAATAATATTTTTATGGTTTTCGTTTATTTATTTTTCTTTTTCAATTGTGTTAAATATTTTAGATATTGCATTAAATATTTTATATTTTAGAGAAAAAAAACAATCTGATAAAACGGGAAAAATCCTCGAGACATTAATGATAAAAATACATACAAATTTGTACGGAACCCTCGGTGCGCGAGTCCAATTCGTAATTGACCGTTTTTTTACGTTTTGTGTTTTAATGCGATACCTATTATTTTGTGTTACAGGTACAACTGTGTGCCAAGGCGACAGTGGCGGGGGGCTGGTGTTCCCCAGCGTGGAGCGAGGCATCAGGCGCTACTACCTGCGCGGCGTGGTGTCTGCGGCGCCGAGAAGTGAACACGCTTGCAACGTCAACTCTTACGCCACCTTCACACATATCCAGTTCCACGCTACGTTCATTAGAGGTCAGTAACAATAATTAATTACTATTTAATTGCAATGTGGTCAAATGTCGGACTTACGAGTATTAATCACATATGGTATCTTTTCAAACAGATCATGGACTGGGCGGTGTCAGTGGTCGTGCAGAGTAAGTATGATTATCTATATATATACTAATATTAATCTATTAGCGACCCACTCCGGCTTCGCACGGGTAAAATAAAATAAAAACGGCCAAGTGCGAGTCGAACTCCCGCACGAAGGGTTCCGTACCAATTCAACATTGGACATTAGCAAAAAACCACGTTATCTGTAGGTATGGGAGCCCCCTTAAATATTTATTTTATTCTGTTTATAGGGTTCCATAGCTAAAATGGCAAAGTCGAACCCATATAGTTTCGCCATGTGTGTGTCTGTCTGTCCGTCCGCGGCTTTGCTCAGGGATTATCAATGCTAGAAAGCAATAATTTTGCACGAATATATATGTAAACTATGCCGACAAAATGGTACAATAAAAATTTCAAAAATATTTTTTTTTGAGTATTTTGCAGGTGGTAGGACCTTGTGCAAGGTCCGCCCGGATTGCTACCACCATCTTGCTCGCTAATCCTGCCGTGAAGCAGCAGTGCTTGCACTGTTGTGTTTCGGCGTGGAGAGTAAGACAGCCGGTGAAATTACTGGCACTTGAGGTATCCCATCTTAGGCCTCTAGGTTGGCAACGCATCTGCAATTCCCCTGGTTTGCAGATGTTTATGGGCGGTGGTGATCTTTTACCATCAGGAGACCCACTTGCTCGTTTGCCATCCAGTCGTATAAAAAAAAAAAAAAAAAAAAACTTCCATAGACGTAAAGTAGCGGTGATTTTTTTTCTCATCCAATCTTGTAGTGTGGGGTCTTTTAAAACCATTAGGGGGTTGCTAAGACAATTTTTCGATTCAGAGATTTGTTTGCAAAATATTCAACTTTAATGTGCAAATTTTCATTAAAAAGTCCCCCCGCTCTATATTTTAACAAAATTGAAAAAATTTGAAAAAAGTTTTAAAAAATCAGGATGGTAGTAAGTATATCAAACTTACAAGGAAAACTATAACGGTTAAGTTGAGAATTATTAGTAGTTTAAGAGTAAATACTAGCCTAAGGTATAAAATATACCTAAACTTGGAATATTCCGTACAAAATATAAAATCCTTAGTGAAATATTACTTTATTTATTCGTATTTCGTGTCCGACACGCTCTTGGCCGGTTTTTTTTAAAGTAATTATCGTTGATTAAAAACTTCTAACAAAAATAATATGATGACTTATGGTTAGTGGTCTATCGATTGAAAATAGCAGCATCTCTCGCTTCGGGTGAGCAGTAAAATTAAATAGATTGCATAGATGGCGATGGGTAACAAGTTTCGCTAAGCGTGTATAGGTGGAGTCATTCACGATAACGCGCGCCGTGGTTCTTATTACAATGTCATTTATGTCTTATTTTGACAAAATCACGCGTCTTTATGGACGGCACTAGGTATAATTAAAAATAACTATTTCGATAACACAAATTGAGAAATTTAACCGGAGCTATTATGTCAATGCTCGGGTCGGTGTATAGTGTAAGGTAAAGCATGCATCGGGGAACGATAAGATGGGTTCGATCTTCGATACTTGCTTATTTTTCTGGTTTCTTCAATGAGTTTTTATAATGGAATAATTAAAAAAAAACAATGCTGTCGGCGAGGTATTGTAATGTAGGTTGTACCTTGTTTTGCCTAACAACTTATTGTCTATTTTCAGTTTGCCTAATGTTCGATAAACTAATATTACTTAACCTAATGTTTAATTTTACCTAATTTTCATTTTAGTGAAAGTCATTTTGTATACAACTTAGTTACTTTACATTATTTTTTTTGCCTAATTTTAAATTAAGTACGTAATTTTCATTTTGCTTAAACTCATTTAATATAATGTTTGTCTGACATAATTATATTTTGTCTAACAGACATGTCACATAATTTCATTTTGTATTAACTTATTTCGTAAAACGTTTGACTGACATAATTATTTTTTGTCTAACATACATATCGCATAATTTTATTTATTCTAATCATGGTTAATCCGAATACATTGCGATATCGTTAGTTAATTCTAAAAACCTTAGTATTATAAAATTAAGTCGGCTCTTACTGGCCAGTACATGGTCTTTGAGAGCGGTCGCAAGGATAGAAATAAGATTCCTCTCATTTGTCTCAATGGCACTCCTATCAACAGAGTGATCCAATTTAAATATCTAGGTCATGTGCTTGCGACCGACCTCAAGGACGACCTGGATATTGAAAGGGAGCGAAGGGCTCTATCGGTTCGGGCAAATGTGATCGCACGCAGATTTGCGGGGTGCTCGAGGGAGGCGAAGGTTACGTTGTTTCGAGCTTTTTGCACTTCCCTCTTCACATGCACTCTGTGGGCGCACTATACGCAACGGGCCTGGGGGGCCCTTCGGGTCCAATATAATAATACGTTCCGGGCATTGTTGGGACTGCCTCGCTACTGTAGCGCATCAGGGATGTTTGCGGAGGCGCGCGTTAACTGTTTCTACACGACCCCTGCTGCGCCGCGTGCGGGGCAGTTCCAACACCGTCCTGCGTGTGATGTGGGACAGACTTGACTGTGACTACATGTCACAGTGTGAGGGACTGCATTCCCCTACCAGTGTGATACTGTGGTAGAAAGAGTAACAACTACTAACATAATATGTGTCCAAGTTACATGACATATTGCATAGTTCCCGCGGGATAGCGATAAAGGTATAGCAGACGAAGTCGCGGGCAACAGGCTAGTATGTATGTATGTATGTACTTTTGTAAACTCTTTATTGTACAAAAGAAAAATAAAAAAAACACAATTAACAAACTAGCTAGTGGTTTTGTGGTTTTAATATTATCCATCTAAGGTAACATACTGTACCCTTTTAAATGGGTGTTTATCCTCCCATTGCAGAAATGGAACGAGGGAGTACACACCCCCTGATCGTGCTCGTCGTGTCGCACCAGATGGTTGTCCGTACTTGGCACCCGGTCGTACTTCAGAACCTACCGGCATTAAATCCTGGGATAGTAAGTATAAGATGTATTCTTAGGTTTTTTTGTAGCAATAATGATCTAATGACTGGTAGATGGACTGAATTGTGGTATACAATAATAGTAGATTGTACAGCAAGAGCATAAAACGAGCGATTTTACCCCAGAAGTACATATATCACGAAGAGGGGATTACCCCGGCATTAGCCCGGCTCGAGTTTTTAACCGACTTCAAAAAAGGAGGAGTTTCTATGTTCCAATGTTTTTATTTTTATTTATGTATGTTCACCGATTACTCAGTCAATTGAGGACCGATTTTCAAAATATTTATTTTATTTTATAGGGTATTCTTCTGAGGTGGTCCCATTATCACCAAGTTAAAATCTAATGATGGAATCCTAGGGAAATCGAGAGCAAACCTCAAATTTTATAGGCACTCCTATGGCAATTTTGGCATTTTTAGCATTAAGATAAGCATTTACATTCAGAAAGTATCATTTGGTAACCTGGATCTGATGCAGAAGACCATAGATGACCAATGGAACTCGTCAAAGCTAAGTAAATAATGCTCACTCGTCTATAAACGATCATGATTAATATACCAAGATAAGTCACTAAGAAGAAGCTTCAAGTTTATGATTCTTTTTAACTGATCTGATGCTGAAGCCAGAAGGTAGGCAACGGAACTCTGTTATAAAACAACGTAATTAAGTCGTGTTTGGGCTTGATGGAATCGTTGTGAGATGTACTTTGGCTACGAATCATTAAAAAGTGAGAAATAAAGAATTTTTTTAACAAAAAAGTAAAACCGACTCCAAAATAAAATGGAACCGACTACAAAACCCTTGAAAATATTTTTCTAGGTACTTACCTACTAGCTCGAAGTCGGTGCCTGTGGTCGAAGGGATAGGGATAAAACCCATGGTATGTAGGTGAGGTAGATGACTATTGTTCCACTCCTGCTGGCTCGTGCTGGCTCGTGCTGAGACACCGACTTCGAGCTATTAAGTACTGTAGGGACTAGACGGTATACCGCTGGCAGTTGGTAAGACTGACCACCTGGCAGGTTAGATTGACTTTATTATGTATAATGAAAAATAGAAAAATATTTTTAAGGGTTTTGTGGTCGGTTCCATTTTTTGATATTTATTTTTTATTTTTTTGGAGTCGGTTGTCCTTTTTTGTTAAAAATTTTCTTTATGCACTCTGCTTTTCACTTCAATTGCGAGGAAATGAAATAACAGTGGAAATATTGTCTGCGCCACTTTAACTTGCAGATTTTTCCAGTTATGTTAGTTCTTCGACTAATTTCCGTATTCCGGATTCTATCGCGCAAAGAAACTCCAAGCATAGCTCTCTCCATAGCTCGTTGCGTGACTCTAAGCCTCTCTAAGAGGCCAACAGTCAAGGACCACGTCTCAGCGCCATAAGTCATCACTGGTCCAAGACTCTAGTCTTCAGGCACTGCGGAGTATTGGACGAGAAGACATCACGAAGTTTCCCGAACACTGCCCATCCGAGTTGGATTCTTCGGGCGACCTTCTTTGTCGAAGTTGAACCTACCCAATTGGACAACTTGTCCAAGGTAAACATAGTGGTCAACAACTTTGAGTGCATCGTTCCCAACGATAACCGGCACGGGTGTGACATGGATTTTAGTCTTGTCCATGTTCATCTTAAGACCCACCTGTTGGGAAACGGTACTGAGGTTACTGAGCATAGTATTGAGCTTCTCCAGCGACTCCGCCATTGCCAAGCCACTCTGGCTTGGGAATCGCAGTGTTATGCTGATGGTGTACGCAAAAAACGCTGCTGCCCATCATCCGGATTTATCCCTCGCCTCGCTCATTAGTCGCCTTCTACGACACCCCACGGGATGAGATGGGGGGGAGCTATTCTTGTCCGGCCACCCCACGGACACTTGTATGATATGATGATTATAAATGTACTGTCTTGGATGTTTGTATGTATGTCTGTCTACCCGGTGTTTAGCACCCATAGAACAAACTTTGCTTAGTCTGGGGCTGTGTCAATTATTAGTGTAATTTGTTGTTTTTATGGACTAACGTCTGGAATAAATATATCATTTCATTATTATTATTTAATACATTGTATATCATTATCGTCAAATTTCAGTTCAATATTTTGATGATTAATTTATTTTCCAGTGATAACAATTAATTTTTAGGGAGCCATTTCTATATTGTTTGGTAATTCAGTTTTAGTGACACATGTATTATTTTGGAACCCAAAATAATTATTTGATGATCAATATTATTTCCGAGTAATTTTTACATAATATTTGGGTACCTAACCGTTTTCATATTATTTGATGATTCAATTTAAGTAACGGATCTACTATTTTAAGAACAAAATAAATATTATGGTTTACTGATGTTTTGGCGAAAATTATTTAGCAAATTATTAACTCCCAAACTATTTATCCCATATTTTTATTTAGGCGAAATTTCATTTCCCAACTCAACATTTCGCACTGATATCATTTCCCAACTAATGATTCGATAAATTATTATTATGCAAATTATTGCCTGGGATTTTTTTAAGATGTCATTTGTGTTTTCGTCAAATGCGTTGATTGGCATTCCTTAATTTAGCAAGCAAACAATCAAGCAAGCCAATGACTTTTTTTCGTTCTGTTACAAAAAAAACCTAACATCGAAGGCTAAGGCGGAAGCTACGCTACGCTTCGCTCCCGCCTTAGCCTTCTGAACCTAACCTATCCAAGTCGCTTCTGCCTAGTCTCGTCTTGCTCGCTCGCTTCGCTCGCTCACCGCCACATAATTTAATATTTTAATTTTATTATATATCATGACTGATATACCTACCTACCTTATGTATAAAAATTGGCCAAATGTTATTTGACTATTTGTTATTTGCCTTAGCCAATCATTTGCTACATAATTGTTTGCCACATAAAAGTGTGATGAAGTAAAATTTTGCAATATAAAAATGTTGCGAAATAAGAAAAATGCGAAGCAAAGTTATGCCAAGGATTGGTTTGCCAAATGAAACTTCGGCGAAAGGTTGGTTGCTAAGTGAAATTTGGCGAAACATATTTCGCCGAAAAGGCAGTACACCAAATATTATTTATTTAGGTCGCTGAAAACGCATTTATTAGAGGTGATCAATAAAATCATACCCTTAAAAAATATATATACTTAGGAACTTTTTGTTTGTGGCTGTTTGCTGTGCCCTGATTGCCTTGGTCTTAGGAAAAAAAATACTTTATGCACTAGAGCATAAAAAGTCATTTTGATGTCACCTAAATCCAGCATAAATACGAGCACGAGCATGAGAAGTGAAAAGAACTTTTTAATTGTA
Source organism: Choristoneura fumiferana (assembly GCF_025370935.1). Lineage (NCBI taxonomy): Eukaryota > Metazoa > Arthropoda > Insecta > Lepidoptera > Tortricidae > Choristoneura > Choristoneura fumiferana. The sequence continues at coordinate 1,759,622 of NC_133497.1, read as the reverse complement.
TTGCAAAGATTTCGTATCGCTGGACGGATAAAATTTATAATAAATCTAAGATATTTACAGCACGTGCGATCCTCGGGTTTTTAAACAATGCAGATTAATAATTTTCAGAATCCCAGGATTAGATTATTTAATGATCGGAATAGGTAAATTGACTCTACCTAATATCGACCATTGTTAGTTAAAAATACTAAATACTCGTAGTTATGAATAGAATAAACATCGGTGTCATATTACCTTTTGATTTTCATGGCAGAGTAAAGCATGTCACGAAAAAAAAACTGTAAAATTCAAACGGCTGTAAGTTGTATTCCAAAAAGATGGCTCCCATTTTCATGCTGTTGTGAAATATCATTCTTACATTTTCTGTTCCTATAGGGAGAAATTAGATATTCGCATTTATTCAGTTGCCACAATGAACAGAAGACTACGCCGCGAGAAAGTCGTTTCCAAATGGCGTGAAAATCTGCAAGGTCCTACATGTTTCATCGCAAAGGATTAAAAATTACCCCGAAGTTCCGTTGATTTCATGAAAAACTATCTAAGTTAGTTCTCTTGAAGAGCAGCCCCGAAGTGGTAGGCCTCAAGGAGCAAGTGACCCTAGGCTTGACAAAAAGATAATAAACTGTATTAGGTGAAATCGAAGCATCCGTCAGAGATATCGCAAATAATCAAAATGAGAACTAAATATAATCCTTTTTGAATGTTGCTATTTATTTTACTAAAACTATATTATAGTTTCTTAATAATTTATTACATTGTATTTTTGTTAATTGAATTTGTCAGTTTTATTTCGTTACACCCTTTAGGTATGGTTTGCAGCAAAAAAACACATCTGAAATCACGTAATTTTATTCGTCTCCAGAGTGTTTGGAGTACCAGATGCGGGTGATATACCCGTGCGAGGAGAGTAAGACCCTCATGGGAGACAAGGTCCGCCGCGACTACTGCAGGCACAACGCTGGCGAGCTGATCGTTGAGGGCACCGACGCGAAACTTGACGAGTTTCCTCATATGGTGATTATTACTTACTTAAATATTAATACAAGGTCTTTAAACTTAATGAACAATCCTGTCAACTTTCAAGGGTTAACTGGAAGAGATCCCTTTAAGGAACAAGTTCGCCTTTGAACATCTTGTTATCCTGTTTTCTGTTAATTTCATGTGTTTTTAATTAAAATAAAGAGTTTTACAATACATACAATACATTTATATAGGATCTCCGGTATAAATATATCTACTTGCTAATTTGCTGTTCCAGGTCCTAATAGGTTATGGCCGTGACATCAGCTCTGCTAGGTGGACCTGTGGGGGCACCCTGATCAGCGACCGATTCATCCTCACAGCTGCATGGTGCACAATACTGGGGTAAGTAATAGAATTATAATAACAAGACATATAATATTCATTACGTATAACTTCACTTTCTATATTTTTTTTAAATATAACATTCGTTTGATAAAATGCTAAAATATATAATTTCATTATTTATAATGAGCTATGGGACATAAATACGCAAGTAATACATAAATACATTAAATCATAGAGGAAATGTACAAATTAGCACAATCTATCTACAGGGTCCTCGTAAATGTAAATAAGGCATTTTATAATAAGTGTATTTTTTTTATAAATGACGAATTACAACAACCTAAAAATGGAGCTAAAACAACAGTCAACAATGATTTTATTATTTATAACAATATTTATATATTAAGTGCATCAAAATATCAATGGCATAATAAGTAAATCTGATCTTTTAAATATACACATACAGGAGTTATTAGAAATGGATAAGAAAGTCGGTGTAATTTGCGCTACAGAGCATAATATGAAGTCAGGTGATGAAATGCACTTAGTCATTCCCAATTTCAAGTTAGCATCAGTTTTTTCCAGAAATAATAGAAATGGTGGATCTTGTATCCTAGTTACAGTTAGTTAGTTAGGTATATACACAAGTATCGAAATTTGAATGAAATAAATAAAGTTTCGATACCTAATATAATAGAGTGCGCAGAAATTGAATTGATTGATCACAAAATTGTTATTATCAGCATATATAGAATACCAAAGAACATCATAGTTTAAGTGTATTTTTAGAACAATTAATAACTATATTGAATAAAATATGTTAAAAGGAAAAAAGGTCATTATTTGTGGTGACTTTAATATAGATATGCTGAAAAGAACGACGCTATCAACCCAATTTAAAAATTTAGTTCAGAGTTTTAATTTGAAAATGTCAATATCTGAACTGACAAGATTGTCCGGTAAACTTGCATTGACAACGTCATACATTATGTCCGGGGAAGTACAGCAGAGCTGAGGTGATTGATTTCGCCCTTTCCGATCACACAGCTCAACTTTTGAAATGTCCGGTGGAAAAAACTTGTTCTTATGCATTTAGGTACAAAAAACAAAGAGATTTATGCATTGAAAATATTACTAAATTTATAAAATGTTTACAAAGTTTAAGTATCAGTGAAGTGTATATGGCTACCAATGCAAACGACGTTTATAACACTTTTGCTGATCAGTTTGAGTTGTTTTATAATTTATGTTTTCCCATTCAAAAAATAAAAATAACTCAGTCCCAGAGACCAAAATGGATTACTAAGAGGATATAACGATGTTGTAAACGGAAACGCGACTTACTATGGAAATACAGATTATCTACAGATGACAAAGTAACTAAAAAAATAATTTAAATAATATTCATTTCTTTTAAAGAACGTAATCAAATTAACTCTAAAACGCCAAAACGATTACTCTATAAAACAATCGAGCAATAAAGCAAAGGCATCGTGGAGCATCATAAACAAAAATAAATAGTGCGAGTCTGACTCGTACGAAGGGTTACGTACCTATACAACATTATACATTAAGTAAGAAAGTAAGTAAGTAAATCTTTATTTGCTAGAATACGTTTACAAGATCATAAGTAATTAAATTACAGTCACAGTATTCAGCCGACAGCTCGACATGCAATTTTTTTAATAACAATCGTGCTTCAGTAAATTATATTAAATGAGTATAAAATATCCATGTCATCGTTGAATTAAAATAACAAAATTAAAATTAATAAATAAAACTTAGCATAAAAGGCAAAAAAAAACACGTTTGCTGTATGGGAGCTCACCATAAATAGTTACCTGTTTCAATTCATCGCGGACAGAGTGGTTTTCTATTGAATGCACTTATTCTTATCCCACGGGAATCCTATGTCGCGAAGGTAAGAAGTCGCGAGCAAAAAAAAAAAGTAGGTTTTCCAAAATTACATCGCTGACCTGAAGATGTGAAACAAGGCTACAAAGTTGATTTTTAAATTCGAAAATTTGCAAATATATTCCTCCGAAAAATCAATTGTGCTCGGATATTTTTCCTAGATGCGTCGTTTTTCGCAGTTCGGCGACTGACTACTCATATTACCTACTTGACATTTTTTATTTTAATGAAATTACGTAACAAAAATCATTTTATAACCTTAACTTTCTGTAACTAAGCATTTTCGTACTTTGCGGCGTAGTAAAATTGAGTGCGGTTAATGTACATCCATGCCATGATAAAGCTCGACCAATTTTGTACGCCCTGAAATTCGTGCACGCACATGCATGTCACTCGAAACACGGGTCGAGCTTTATCACCCTGTACCGATAATGTTCAAGGTGCTCTAAGACAACCTGATTTTGCACGACTTAATAATTGGAGCACACTTTTGACAGCAAGCAACCGATTCTCACGATTGATCTTCGGGAGTGAAAAGCCAGGGAATGAGTGTTAATTTACACCGAATATTAATACATTTATTGGAAAATAACTTAATTTGGTCCTGGCCACAAATGGGACCTCGGCTGCACCATTTCAAACCTAGTAAGTCTCAAAAACTTATGTTTGGCGATTTTTTGCTTAAAACGTGGTTTCTAGCAAGTGCCTACAAGATACAAAAACATTTAGTGGCCTATCTCGCTCAACTTCAGAGATACGAGTACTCCAAAACCTAGTAAGTACAGAAAAAAACCGGCTTGACCATTTCAAAACCTAGTATGGCACAAACCATTTCAAAAACCTAGTATGGGACATGCACTTACTAGGTTTTGAAAAAGTCAGAGAGACTTACTAGGTTTTGATATGGTCAAACGAGTTTAATTGTAACTTTTTGGAAAGTAGTATATTGTGTTTGTTAGTTGAAGTTACTAGTTTTTGTAAGTCAAATGTTATAGGTACGTTGTTCTTTATTCATTTTGACGCGTTGTTGGCAGCACTGTGCTGCCGCGCTAACTTCATGCTATTGCGCTGGAGCTGTTCGAACTCATTTAAACGCGCAGTTTGCCAGCCAAGATTGAGTTTGTATGCACGTGTAATGTTAAAATTTTGCTAAAACGTAGCGTAATTTGGCTAATAAATGAATGAAATAAGGCAATCGCACCAAGCGTATAGTGAACAACGCTTTGAATTTAGACAACAACCATTTTGTGTAAGTAAATGTATATAATACTAGCTTTCGCCCGCGTGGAATCCGGTTACCGCGCGCTGTTCCCTCGGGAACTGTGCATTTTTCCGGGATAAAAAGAAGCCTATGTCACTCTCTGGCCCATAAACTATCTCTATGCCTGAAATCAAGTCGATCCGTCGCTCCGTTTCGACGTGAAAGACGGACAAACATACCAACAAACACACAAACATACAAACACACATGTTTTGCAAAATGTTTGGATATTTAATTATTACGCTTCATACAGTAAGATTATTTCTACTTTAATACTCGGGACGTCTCAGTTTTAACCGTAAATGTTCGTGTTTTTTCATAGGATACTTATTTAAAAACCCAGAATTTAATCACATAAAATCCGCACTGGGCCCGCGTGGGAACTATGGCCCAAGCCCTCTTGTTCTGAGAGGAGGCCTGTGCCCAGCAGTGGGACGTATATAGGCTGGGATGAATAACAAAACCTCTGCCTAAGTACCTATTGCACTTCAGATCTCTCTCGATGTAGGTATGCCGAGAATTGCCGAGTGCCAAATCGGAAGTAATCATACTGTATTATTATTGAGCGTGGGAGTGTGTGTCTCATGGTTTTATTGAGCTTGAGCATTTGTGTTGTGTTTTATGTCTGTGCCATTTAACATTTCATGTTATTTTGGTGTTAGTTTTTGCTATTTTATGTTATTTTTTCATCCCATTAATAACGACTAACGTTCAAAATACTACCTCGTCGCTTATTTGCTCATCTTTGCTTCTACTAATAGAACCATCTTGCTATTATGATATATATACTTCCGCAAGAAAATTAAAGTGAGCCCCCTATTCCTTCTCCAGAAGTTTCCAGAAGAAAATGAAAGTCAACCTGTTGTTTCCGCTCCTGAATCCGCTCCTAAACTAGTACCACTAATACCCCAGTCCCGAAAAAATATTTGGATCAATCTCCCATTCAGTAATCAATAATAGTAATGGTAATTATGGTACTTAATAGGTAGTTGATAATATAAAGTAAAAAAATTAAGACTTGGTGCCGTAATTTTTATTTTTTTATAATAAACTAGCTTAAGCCCGCGACTTCGTCTGCGCGGATCTAGTTTATCGCGCGGATGCGCCCTCTACCGGAATAAAAGGTATCCTATGTTGATCCTTGGGGTTCAAATATCTATATACCAATTTCATCAAAATCGGTTCAGTGGTTTCGACGTGAAAGCGTAACAGACAGACAGACAGACAGACAGACAGAGTTACTTTCGCATTTATAATATTATTAAAGTAGGGAAGTAGGGATTATTGTAATGAACAACTACTTAGCTGACTGTTTGTTTTATTTAAATTGAAAAAAGTTCCACGTATTAAAACTTATGATTTTTAGTCTTTTTAGCCTCTAGATCATGACAAAGTGACAACACATACTGGGTTTTGAAATTGATCGGTTCACTATAAGTTTTTATTTGAGTTTAATTTCAAAACCTAGTATGGCACATAAAACATGCAATATAGGAAATTAAGTGCATATATGTATACCTGGATATTCGGCTTAATCTAATAAACCGAGAAAGTATCACTTTTGGAACGAATATTGCAAAATTTCGTACGGCTGAGAAAAAACATGTTTTTTCTCTCTCCTGTAAAATTAGCTTAATGTCCCTTACTATGTTTTGAAATGGTGCAGCCGACCTAACACAACCTAACACAAATCTATGGTTACGACGTCGTAGGTACAATAATAGGTCGTACATTGACCGGCCGAGCAAAATCCGGTCGCCCAAAAATGCACGACCATGTTATTGTACAGTCAACGTCATAAATAAGTGATAATTTCTGTACCTCGTCGCTTTCAGTGGTTACACAATTTCGTATGGCTTTTCAAACATGACGTTAAAGTGACAAGGTACTGTGGGGACTAACTTGGTGAGAGCTTAGATACTGGGGATCTACGCGCGTGACTTTAAACTGTTAAATAATAACGTTGTTTTTCAATTATTTAGATTTATTGTGGAACTTATTAATACATTTACATGGAATGGCACCAGCCGCTTAGGCTATCGGGAGCAATCTGCTTTCCGGCATGTATACCGCTGTCAATCTAACCTGCCAGGTGGTCAGTTTTACCACCTGCCAGCGGTATACAGCCTAGTTCCTACAGTACAAAATTGATCACTTATTTATGACGTTGACTGTACGACGTGATAATCAGAACCCAAAATGGATACGTGTTATCAGGTCGTACGCTGCTGGATGAGCATTATTGGTTGAGCTTTACTAGTCCCTCTAAAATTTACACAACCTATCAAAGGGTCCTATAGATACTTAAAAGTAGACAATCACATTTATTCAGATTATATCCTCGTAAGGCCCAACGTCCTAAATTTAGGACATACGTCAAAGCTAATGTCAAATTCACTAACTGACATTAAGTTTGAAATTCTTTTGATCAAAATTTACGAGGATATGGCCAATAATCTTAATTAATTACTCGTAGTTATATATTATTAAATATGGACGCGACTAACGTCGGTACTCTTATTAATTTCTGATAAGGCTTGGGTAATACTGGGGCCCTAGTGAAAAAAGGGGTTAATTCTGCAAAAGTTGAACGCTGATTTCATGAAAATGATTTGATGAAAAAAGAAAATAACTGTGTAATTTCTGCAGACTTAACCCCTTTTCCCCTAGGGTCCCATTATAATGTTACATTGCAATGCTGTATTCTGGCATGAAGACCAAGACAACTTGAGAAATTACTGGCACAAGACGCCTCACATTTTGTACAAAGAAATATTGATTTTCGAAAAAAAGATATTCGATTATTCGACAGAGTGCATAAGGACCAGTATAAAAAAAAACATAATAAATTATGATACTTACTTGGAATTTTGTCTTTAGGAATAAACGTAGGTACCAAGGAATTTTGATTTGTCAAAATCTGATTGGGCAAAAAGTTTTTACCACTTTGTTCGGCTGAGTGTGCGTGTATTGTTGGCAAAAGTGGAACCCTTATAGTTTCGCCATGTATGTCTGCCTGTCTGTCTGTCTGTCTGTCCGTCCGCGGCTTTGCTCAGGGACTATCAATGATAGAAAACTGTCATTTTGCACGAATATATTATTATATGTAAACTGTGCCGACAAAATGGTACAATAGAAAATTAAAAAAAAAATTTTTTTAGCTTACCTCCCATAGACGTAAAGTGGGGGTGATTATTTTTCTCATCCAACCCTATAGTCTGGGGTATTGGATAGGTCCTTTAAGACCATTAGGGGTTTGCTAAGACTATTTTTCGATTCAACTTTAAAGTGCATGAGCACTTCATGAAAATCGAGCGTCCCCGCTCCCTCTGAAATCTAAACCGGAGGGTTGAAAAATTGGAAAAAATTTAGGATGGTAGTAAGTAGGTATATTAAGCTTACAAGAAAAACTATACGGTTAAGTTTTCTTGAGAAGTATTAGTACTAGTTAAAGAGTAAATAGCAGCATAAGGTATAAAATATACTTAAACTTGGAACATTCCGTACAAAATACGAAATCCTTAGAAATATATTACTTACTTTTTTCGTAATGGCTACGGAACTCTATTTCGGGCGTGTCCGACACGCTCTTGGCCGGTTTTTATTCTAAACACTAAAGGGTCCTACGCTAGCTGACGCGGTTTGCACGCAGCGGGTGAACGCCTGCAGGGCTACTACGAAACTCAAAGTTCGTATCGTACCGTCCCTCTCGCTCTCGTATTAAATAGTATAAGCGACAAGGGGACCGCACGACACGAACTTTAAATTTTGAGTTACGTAGTAGCCCTGCTGTACCCTTAGTATAAGTTTTCGGTTACAAAACACGTCTCGATCGCGTTCGCGTTAAAATCTCAATTTGTATGGAAACACGAACATCGCAAACGTTCGTTAGAGGCGCTGTTCGTGTTTCCATACAAATTGAGATTTTAACGCAAACGCGATCGAGACGTGTTTTGTAACCGAAAACTTACACTAAGGTTACAGTTGAACAACAGTACGAGCAGCGCTAACATGCGCGTGCATATCGGATTGTACCTGCATTCTGCACCCGCCCGCAGGCTACGCCCGGGCCAGCTAGCGTAGACCCTAAAACGTAAGTGCCTCGAACGTGAGGTAGCAGAGTAGCGAGGTAAAAGATTACAGGTTCATTGAGATGGAACTCCGCAACAAACCGCCTGAATAAACCAATTTCTTTCTAGTGATCCCGTGCAGTTTGCCTTCGTGGGTTCTCTCAAACGCCCAAACAACGTGGAAGCCGGGCAGGTGTATCAGATCAAACGCATCATCAAGCACCCTGACTTCAATTGGCAGATCAAGCAAAATGACATTGCTCTTCTTGAAACTGATAAGTAAGTACGTTTACCGGACTACCCGAAGGCGGGTTATTGTCTTGTATAATAAAAATAAAAAAATAAAAAAAATCCTTTATTGCCACAACTTAAAATTACACATAGTTAAAAAAATAAAAAAAATGTTGGAGAAAAATAAAAATTTGGCACAAAATGGGTCCCCGTCTCATTATATGCTGGGATTGAATGCCCGGCGCTTGTTTTCAGACTGGTCCCTGTGAGGACGGCCGGTCGCAGCGCTTCCCAAACTCCAATACTGGAGAAGCCAAAAAACAAAACAAAAAACATTTGTGTAGCCGTAAGAGGAGAAAAAAAATATAACAGACAAGATAATAATGAGAGAGAAAAATTAAATAAAATTAAAAAATAAAATAACTATAACGGTTGTGTCACTCTGAAGATGAGCTCTGGTTGAGTTCGAAACGCGTCAGTGTAGTGTGGTGGTGGTGATAGATGGGTTTGTGTGATTTGTGTGTGTTCTTACAGTGTGGAGGTGGAGGAACTGCATGAACACGCATATTTTGCATAAGCTTAGCTATCGTAAGGTCGCGGGTGAGCAAGGAAATTATTTTAGTTCATTAACTATAAGTACACAAAAAAAAGACAATCAAAGATAGCTGGTTTAGGATATACATCGTGTTGTGTGTTTGTGATATAGTTTGTGATTGTGAGTGTGTGTGGGCTCCTGTGTGAGGTCTGAAAGTGCCAGTTCTGTTTGGGGGGGGGGGCTATAATTCCCTTTGTTTGCTAAGTAGGTATGTTCTGTGTAATCGTTTTAATTTTAATAACGGCATAGGTTCTCGCAATGTTGGTGGTAAGTCGTTCCAGATCTTCGCAGCAGTGAATTAAAACCACCCTCTTAAAATGTTTGTCTTTTGTTTAGGGATTGCAAGTTTAGTGCATCTTCTCACTGTTCTTACGCGTGTCTGTGTCCCATTTCAATTTATCGTATAAGTAGTAAGGCTTCTGGTGTTTAATCACCTTTCGAACCGTGAACGCCAGATGTAATTATCTTCTGTTTTCCATACTTAGAATTTTCTTTTCATTAAGGAAAGGGGTAAGTAGTATGAGCTTGTTTGGGTACTTTGTAGCAGAAACGCCACACGCATTTTGTACGGAACCCTTATATTTTCGCCATGTCTGTCTGTCTGTCTGTCCTTCCGTCCGCGGCTTTGCTCAGGGACTATCAATGCTAGAAAGCTGATATTTTGCACGAATATATATGTAAAATATGCCGACAAAATAGTATGTAATTAAAAAAAAAAAATTTGCTGTACTTTCCATAGACCTAAAGTGTGGGTGATTTTTTTTTTCGTTCAACCCTATAGTGTGGGGTATCGTTGGATAGTTCTTTCAAAATTATTAGGGGTTTACTCAGACGATTTTTCGATTTATTGATTTTTTTGCGAAATATTCAACTTTAAAGTGCCAATTTGCCCCCCCCCCCCCGCGCCCCCTCTCTTAAATCTAAACCGGTGGGTGGAAAAATTTGAAAATATTCAAGATGGTAGCAAGTAGGTATATCAAACTTTCAAGAAAAACTATAACGGCTAAGTTTGTTTGAGAATTATTAGTAGGTAGTTTTACTCTTAAATAGCAGCCTAAGGTATAAAATATACCTACACTTGGATGATTCCGTATAAAATACAAAAACCTTACAAAAATATAACTTACTTTTTTCGTAATGGCTACGGAACCCTATTTTGGGCGTGTCCGACACGCTTTTGGTCGGTTTTTTTTAAGTTTTTTTTTTATAGGTAAGCTGCGATAGAATTAGAGACTCGACGAGAATTTCCCGAATATTTTCTGAGAGATATTTCCGAATGTTATATAAAACCTTGAGCCTATAGAAGGCGTTCCTTATTTTAGTGTTAACGTATTCCACGTAGCGCAACCCATCCATGATCATTCCCAGATTTTTTTTGCATTTTCCACTTGGACGATGGTTTCTGTTCCGATGCAGATTTTTGGATTTCTTTCTTTGATTTTTGCTCGTTGCCATTTGTTCCCCAAAACAATGAATTGCGATTTAGCTGGATTTATTACCAGATTGTTTTCAAGCGACCATTTAGCTAGCAGCTAAATGGCAAAAGCTAGTAAATGTATATTATAATGCTTTAGTTGTTTTACTAGGTCCGCTGCATATAAAATGAATATTTATGTTGTATATTTATACCCTTTAATTTTACATAAAAACGCATAAAATTAATAGACAGCAGGATAATAAGATGTACAAAGGTGGACGTATCCCTTTAAGGGGTCTCTTCCAGTTGACCTTTGAACGATTGACAAAAGTAGAGATATTTCGGCTGGGCTGAACCATTGGAGTTATGACTTTATAGAATAAGCTAGTAAATATAAAATCCTAGTGAAAAATTAAAACTATTGTCATGCTTCTCTTTCTAACCACTTGACAGTCCGACGATAGCATGGTATTCAAAACCAAAATGCTTCACGGGTCCGTGCATACTTTAGCGTCATAACGGTTAACCTTGATTTTGGGCACAATTCTTAATTTATAAATTCATGGTCTTCAAAATATGAAATGTTGTCGATTCGCATCATGTTCGTCAAGCAAAAGAATATAACAAAAATACAATAATATAAAAAATATCTGGATACCCACTCCTCCCCCCCTCCTTTACCCCCTCCCCCCTTGAGCTCCTCGCTTTTAGGCCAGCTAAGCACCCGCAGTCCTAATAATGCTGTAAGTAGGTGTCCATGGGCGGCGGTAATCGCTTACCATCAGGTGACCCGGATGCTCGTTTACCAGCTATTTGATATAAAAAACAAGCTCCAAACCCGTTAATGTTTGACAAACTGTTCAAACTAGCTTTGTTTAACGATCAAAATGGTTTGAGTCAAACAAACCAAACCTTACGTGTTTAACTTTAACTATGCTGCTTCCTCCTTAGGATCCACCTGAGCCAGTCGATAGTGCCGGCCTGTCTGGACGTGTTCGGCGGAGACCGCGACAGGGCGGTCGTGACCGGATGGGGTAGCCCGAGTTTTAAAGCTGCAAGTAATGGCGAATTTAAGAATACGCTACAGAAGGTATGATGTTGTTCAACGCGATACTAGCTTAAGCCCGCGGCTTTTCCCTCGCAGAAGATTTGAAGGGTCACACTGACACGTAATGCAACAAGACGCTGCACATCTCATTGGAAGATTGTGTGGTATTGGCGATAGTTGGGTTTGTATGATTTATGTGTGTTCTCACAGTGTGGTGGTGGAGGGAACTGCATGAACACACATTTGTTGCATAGACTTAGGTATCGTAAGATCGCAGGATAGCCCCACAATTTATTCCAGTGCTGCTAGAGCAAGACAGAGACCTGAATAGCCGAAATGTGAGTAAAGAACAGGGGCAGTTTACTTTATCCTGGACTTGAAGGGACCGACCAGTACCTACCACAGATTTTCTTGTTTTGTCTCTTTATGACACCGTGATGTCTACCATCATCGGGTTTTAGATTTTTTTAATAATTTGTATATTCCATGAAATTCCCAATTCGTACACTTGCAGGTGACACTGACGAAGTTCACAGACACAGAGTGCCGCGCCGGCCCAATCGAGTCAATCTTCAACAACACGGTACATGTCTGCTACGGAGACTACAACAGCAGCGCTGGACCTTGCTGGGTATAGTCCATTTAGTAGCGTCCATAGTAACGTTAACAAGCCCTACTATTAGCTGCTATATAAAGAAAATTTACCGTTATCTAGATTGCGTAACGTAACCACAATGTTAATTTATCAAGTAACAAAATAATTTTAATACCGGTACAAGGTATTTTTACGATTTTATAATATACTAGCTTTTGCCCGCGGCTCCGCCCGCGTGGTATTCAGTTATCGCGCGCTGTTCCCTCGGGAAATGTGCATTTTTCCGGGATAAAAAGTAGCCTATGTCACTCTCGGGCCCATTACCTATCTCTATGACAAAAATCACGTTGATCTCTGGCTCTGTTTCGACGTGAAAGACGGACAAACATACACACAAACACAAACACTTTCACATTTATAATACTAGTATAGATATGGATTTTCATACCTCTAAGGCCAGAAAATCAGAAAATTTCCATACAAACTTTACGCTTTTTGGGGGGAATTTTATTCATTTCACTTACACAGATGATTTTTAATTGTAATCAAGAACTTATGTACCTATTTTCATGCTTCTAAGTCCAGAAATAAGAAAATTCCATATAAACTTCACCCCCCCCCCTATTTTACCTTCTTAGGGGATGAATTTCTAAAAATCCTTTCTTAGTGCTCACTTACATCTTAAAAAGAACCCCTGTACCAAATTTTAAGTTTCTAGGCCCAGCGGTTTGGGCTGTGCGTTGATCTATAAGTCAGTCAGTCAGTCAGTCTGGTTCTTCTTTTATATATATAGATAATGTGAATTTAGTAACGTTAACAAGCCCTGCTCATATGTAAGATATTTTGAGGATTTACTCTATAAATTATACATTGTAAAACACGATTGCTTGTAGTTCGTTCGATAGAAAAAAATCCCAAAGGTGTCTCTAAAAAATTAAATAAACCCTTAGTATGGAGTTATCTAAACATTGCGCGGCAGGTCATGAGTTTTAGAATAATAAGAAAACTAGATGTTTTCTATCGCGTATACACATTACATGTTTAAAATATTATGTATTGGTTTTAGTATAACATGAAGAAAATACCTAAAAACGCGCGCGATCTGACCAAGCTATCTGGAGCCGCCGCTCCGCCCCTATCAATATTTCGATACATTTATTTGTGAAACCTAAATATTCAAAGCTTGGTATAGGTAATCGCGGCCTGCGTTCTGTAGAAAATAATGGATATGTTGAATCAATTGCTTTCGTTTCCTCAGGGTGACAACGGTGGACCTTTAACAATCATCAACCACCGCCTCCACTGCATGTACACTATGGTCGGGATCACCTCCTATGGCGTGGGCTGCGGTAACCCCGGCCAGCCCACCTACTACACCAAGATCTCCCACTACGTGCCCTGGATTGAGAGCATAGTATGGCCTTAGGGGTTCAATAAATCTTGTGATGGTTTTTGTCTGTTTTTTTTTCACCCTACACCCACCACGTAATAGGTTTGGGGTCATTACGGCTTCATTTGGTTTTACCTTTTTATCAAAACTCCTGGATCTTAAAAGTACCTACTTAGTGTCAGAATAATACCTAAATCCCGAATGCCTAATTATTTTTCTCCTAACACCGGATTCTTAATATTTCTGAACCTATATTAAAATGTCTTAGTCTCACAATGATCAAGCGTTACAACACCTTCATCACAAAACACATTATGTTCAAAACAACCAAATACCAGAATATATAAAATATATATAAATATATTAAAAAGTCCAGTTTACCTTTCTATTGATTTGCGTCAATATCTTACTTACATTGAATTTCATTTAAGTGAATTTAGGCATTTTGATGCTGCGAAATTTTTCCATTCTGACGTTTTCAGCTAAAATTAATTTGAAACATCGACGCTTGTATCATTCGTTACTATTCAGAAACGTACATTTAAATACTTGGAAACTTGCGGAATATGACGTTTTAGGTCTAAGTCATTACGATTTTCGATCATTTTATATTAAAAAATTTGGTGTTTTGGGGTATTATAAAACCTTGGCAATTTGAAATTAAGTCAGATTAATGAATATAGGTTATGCAATTTAGTTGTAATGAACCCAAAACCGGAATTACTTATTTAAACCCTTAACTACCTACGAGCTACGTCCTGTTTCAGAAACACAACCACCTATGAGCGGTCTAAGAGACCACTAGTTTTAAAGGATATGCAATAATAATAGAAATTTAGTTTAAATTTATTAAAAAAGTAATAAATAAAATTTTAACATTCTATGCTATTTATTTGCAATAAACATTACAAAATAAATCAATAGATTTTTCATGAATAAACTTAACACAATTCAGTATTTCTCATATCCCTACTGTAAAATTACTTTCGCTAAGGGGATATGAGATCTCAAAATATAGGAACATAACATAAAGATTATTACTTAAGTTTCATCAAATTGAATGATCAACCAAGAAATTTTACAGGAACATTTTATTTTTATAAAATTGCAAAACCGTTTTTGTCGGCAATCGATATAATTTTTTCGAACATTCGAGACAAATTAGTCTCTTGCATTCAATGATGACACTTATTCTATCCACCTTTTGTGATTGTGTTACTAGGAAGCATGTTTTACTTACTAAAAAATAAAATATATAATTATATTATTTAATTATATTAAAAATGTTAGCAAATAAAACACACACAACCACCTGCGTTCGGTCTGGGAGACCACGTATGAATATTACGCAACCACCTACCTACGGTCTTTGAGACCGTTGTCGCCAGTATTATGCTCACATAAATAAATAAATAAATATCACGGGACAATTCACACTAATTGACCTAGTCCCCAATTAAGCTTAGCAAAGCTTGTTTATGGGTACTAAGCACTAAGCAAATAAATATACATAATTAATAGACATAGATACATACTTAATACTATTAAACACCCAAGACCCGAGAACAAACATTCGTATTTTTCATACAAATATCTGCCCCGACACGGGAATCGAACCCGGGACCTCAAGCTTCGTAGTCAGGTTCTCTAACCACTAGGCCATCTGGTTGTCAAACACACTTAATTCAAAGGACACATCCAAACGTGTCGACCACATGGCGGCCATTGGTTGGCTCCCAGGAAAAGGTACAAGGCCACTAGAAGTTTGTGCGCCGCGATTGCATCGAATTATTACTTATCATTTTTATATCTGCTAAGGTCTGAGAGACCTCACGCCGGTGGTTAAGGGTTCATTTGTTAAAACTCCAGAAAGGAAAGTTTCAGTAAGTAGGATTGTGTCTTAATTATAATGTGATTACCCTACTTCCTGCCATCCTACTAATATTATAAATACGGAAGTTTGTGTGTCTGTTAGTTACTCCTTCACGCTAAAACGAAATCAGTACCGAATCGTCTGAATGATGTCATGCTTGGCTCGTGTTGGTAGCGCTGACCATAGACAGTCGCGTTCACAATTAGGCACGGTCCGGTCGTGCAATGACGGCCTCACGGTCCCGCCGGAAGACCAGCAGCTCTTGAGCCGGCATTATGCTGAGGTGGGTCCGTTTCGTGAACAGTAACACTGTTTTCTTTGTCTTACTTTTATATAATTATTCTGTCACTGTTCCGAATAAGTGTATTTTCTTTCTTTCTTTCTAAATATGTAGCAAAATGTCCTGCGACGCAAATTGACCAAGAAGCAAAATTCCAGGCCTCCTATTAGTGATTTGCCCATTAGCATAACCATCTTTCTTTTTTTATTAGACTGGATGGCAAACTAGCAAGTGGGTCGACTGGCGGCCGAGACAGAATAAATGGCGTCTTGCGAATTGTTGCCAACATTAAAAATATAACCAAATTCGGCGGTAATTTGATTGCTACGTTCTTCCCCCATCCGGTATTACCCCAACGTACCTTACCTCAAGTGCCAGTAATTTCACCGGCTCTCTTACTCTCGACGCCGAAACACAACACATAGTTCGTGTGCATAACATCCACACAACATTATTGACAAAAATGCTGTCATTCAAAAAAGCAAATCGCCAAATCATATTGAAAGCAGTTGGTCAGAGCAACAAGAATAACCATAATGCTATTAAATTCAATAGCGGCATGGAATACGTGTGTGACATTATATGTTTTGTTCGTTATTCGATTTTTGTTAGTTTAGTTTTAGACGATTTAAATATTGGATGATTTAAATAGTGGTAGTCCCCGCGGAATAGCGATAAACCAATTCTACGCGGACGGAGTCGCGGGCAACAGCTAGTCAATACATACATATATCTGTACCCTTAGTGTAAGTTTTCGGTTACAAAATACGTCTCGATCGTGTTCGCGTTATAATCTCAATTTGTACGGAAACACGAACATCGCAAACGTTCCGCTAGAGCCGCTGTTCGTGTTTCCATACAAATTGAGATTTTAACGCGAACGCGATCGAGACGTATTTTGTAACCGAAAACTTACACTAAGGGTACTGTATCGCATTTGTCAGAACTGCAGAGGTAAGTAAAACGTCACAACAGTTTTCTTCTTGGGTAAAAAAGTTGACATTTTATTTATTTACCTTAAAAAGTTCTTAAAAATCTCGAGAGCTGACATAGTTCTTTACCACTGTATACTTGCATTGTATGTTGGTTAGTATTTATCTGACAGCATTATTTGACTGGGCGATAAATTTTCATACGCCACTGGATTAGAGGGAGACAGAGATACCACAGGGTAAGAGTAAGCAAGTGTAGAACGGACGGATTTTTGACAGATCACGTATTTCAACATTTTTTGTTATGTTTAAATGCTGCTTGATCAATTTTCATTTTTATTCCTTTGGTGTTTACTGTTATTCAGCATGGATTACATCTGAAACAAAGGAAATTATAATTTTCAATGTTCTGGCACTCTTGGTATTCAAGAGGAGACCTGTGCCCATCAGTGGGACGTATATAGGCTAGAGGATCTAGGTCCCCGGGCGAGTAATAACTTTGCGGCCTTTTAAATAAAATAAAAAATTTATATAAACGTTTAGTTCAGGTTATAAAATCCATAGTGTTCTTAGTTGTATTAAAAACAAATAAAGTTACAGAATAAACAAACCAACTATAGCAATAATATCAAGGTACGCACCCAAGTTATAACAGTTCTAACATTAATTTTATCTTTATCTTATTCAATACCTACTAATGCTACAAAGAGGAAAGATTATTTTTGTTTGTTTCGAATATACTCAAAATACTGGACCGAATTTAAAAATTCTTTCAGCATTAGATCTCTCATCCCAGTAACAGAGGCTAATATATTTATTCCTAGAATAAATAGGGATCCCTACTAAAATTATATAATTGTCAAATTAGGAAATTATATTAGTTTGTTTGTTTGTTTATACTCTTTATTGTACAAAAAGGAAAAACAAAAAGTTACATAAAATAAAAGTTGTGTGTAGTACAAAGGCGACTTACCCCTGCAGGATCTCTGCCAGTCAACCTTGAGTGGTAGAAGCAATCCAAAAAACAAGGATCGACAAATAGAGCAAACATTTGAATAAATATAAATGCATATGTAAACCTCAAATACCTAACTATATACAATACATCTATAACACATATATAAAACATTAATATATTATAACTAAATATAAAATAAATACATAAATACACACATTTACATCCAATACATAAATAATACAAGTATAAAGGATAATTACTTACTAAATAATCAAGGAACTAGCCACATCTTCTTCAATGTCTCTCTGAACGAATATACGGAGGAAGATTGTCGGACGGTGATCAGCAACCGATTCCACAACCTAGCCGCATGCACAGAAAAGGATTTGGCGTAGATCTTGGATGAGGTAGAAGGAGATGCTAGAAGGAGATTGGCGCTTGACCGCAAACGATGTTGGCTACCTTCAGCTAAGTAGCTGAATCGCTCAGAAAGATATAAAGGAGCCGAAGGATTAAAAAGAATGTTGAAGAGCAATGACAGAATGTGGACGTTTCTGCGGTCCTGATAGATAGCAATTTAAGTTGCGTGCGAAACTGTGAAACGTGATCGTATTTACGGAGTCCAAAAATGTACCGAATACACACGTTCTCGAGGCGATCGAGCTTGTCAAACAGCCCCTCACTCAGATCCAGGTACCCAACATCACCATAATCGAGTATTGGAAGTAAAAGAAATAGTATAGATAGTTTATCGATTTAATAAGTTTGTGATTCTCATTTTGTGCACAATTTTTGTAAATTATGCTGTTGTTTCTAAATAAAATGGTAATTGAATGAGTATACATTAATATACGTCTATTTTTTTCACTTTATTAAAATCATGTAGTTCGGAAGAGATGACGTATTTGTTTTAGAAAGTTGTGGACGCGCGGCGCCGGTATTAGTGGGTGCGTCCGTCGATAAAAACCGGACCGTGGATTAGTTAGAGGCAGAATGGTCGCGCGGCCCTGAGCCCTATTTCACGAAGCTACGAGTTACAATTCACAAGCGGTAGTCTTTGTTTAACAGTATCTATTGAAAAGAGACTACCGCTTGAAAATTGTAAACATGTTACTTCGTGAAATGGGCCACTGGACTATCAAAAGATAAAATGATCGTTCTTTGAGGCACCAGCTTTATTAGTAGAATTGACGTGACGATATTTCAAATAAAATCCTACTAATATTTATAAACT
>NC_133497.1:1704247-1734775 GCF_025370935.1 Choristoneura fumiferana | reverse complement strand
GACAGGAGGCCTGTGCCCAGCAGTGGGACGTATATAGGCTGGGATGGATGGGATGGTGATCCTATTATGACACCACACTCGTACTTTAATGCCTCTCATTATGCACCAGCCACATAAATAACTATTACAACCCCTTCTTCTGTGACCTTCTAGAGTCCAATGTTATCCTGAATGGACTACAAGTACTTTTGAGATCCAGGAGTTTTGGTAAAAAGGTAAAACCAAATGAAGCCGTAATGACCAAACCTATTCCGTGGTGGGGGTAGGGTGAAAAAAAACAGTCAACAACCATCACAAGATTTATTGAACCCCTAAGGCCATACTATGCTCTCAATCCAGGGCACGTAGTGGGAGACCTTGGTGTAGTAGCTGGGGCAGGCCGGGCACACCGCAGCCCGCGGCAGCGGTGGTGATCCCGACCACAGTGTACATGCAGTGGAGGCGGTGGTTGAGGATTGTTAAAGGTGCACCGTCGTCACCCTGAGGAAACCAAAGCAATTGATTCAACATATCCATTATTTTCTTCAGAATTTACCTAAACCTAGCTTCGAATATTTAGGCTTTATACGTGATGTATCAAAATATTGAGAACTTATTAAGGGGGCATCGAGTTATTAGGGCTAATCATTATGGGTATGGGGGATGGGGGGGATAATAGGGGCGAAGTGGCGGGTCCAGATAGCTTGGTCAGAACGCGCGCGTTTTTAGGTATTTTCTTCATGTTATCTCAGATCAAATAAAAACTAAAGATAGGGCGCTGCGAACAACGAAGTGAGGCCGGTCAAACTACACCAATCCGTGTGCTAACACAGTCGCACGCACACACTTGCGATCAAACTACACCGAAACCTTATTACTTAACATAAAACGTCAACACTAGTGTTGTCATTATAATATTGTAGTTACCCTATTGGGTATTCGGTAAAAGCCGCCTATGTAATATAATCTTTTTTTATTAATTCTATTCTTTATTAACATGGCTTAAAGCGTATGAAAGTGACACGCAACGTAGATATTTGGTTCTTGTAAAAGTTTATCAACGTTTTTTATTGTAGTAACGGTATCAAAGTGTGAAAATAATTATAACGCTATTAAAACGTTATTCAACGGTAACGATATTTTTGTAGTTTCGGGGTACTAAGAATTAATATGGCAACACCGGCCTACGCACACATGTTTATAAAATCGGCCTCACCGGGCGTTTGACCGCGCTCCATCTTTATTTTTTATTTGATCTGAGCATGTTATACTAAAAACAAATACATAATATTATACAGTACATTGTGTCTTAAGGGCGGTAAATAAGGAATTACGAACAACAGTCTATTAGAAGCCTGAAATCGAAGACTGAGGGCTTTAATGAGTCGATGTTCGTAATTCTAGTACCGCCCGTGCGACATACAATGGTTTTCATCACATTTGCGAGTAAAATTGTATATTTGTAAAAGGAAAACTAATATTTTATCAAAAATGGTCGATACCGCTGATTGCGCTCATTAGAGGCAATCCGCAGCATGTGCATGGCGTGCGTGTGCAGCGCGCGCACGGAGCAGCAGCACGCCATGCAGTAACAAACTCATTGACCGACCGCGGGCTTCATGACATGAACATTAGTACGGGCAATGACTCATGCGACCGACCACGGGCTTCATGACAAGCACATTAAGGTCGAGGGTTTTATTTGGGGGGTTGCAACCAAGGTAGCCTGCATGTTACGACACTGTTTACGAGCAAGTGTGATGAAAAACATGTAACGCATATATATACGCGATAGAAAACATATAGTTTTCTTATTATTCTAAAACTCATGACCTGCCGCGCAATGAAAGCAGGATGATTAGAAAGCAGGTCTCACGAACTTTTATAGAACCCGCATATAGTTAGTAAGTTAACTTAATTTTTAGAGTAGGTACCCTTCTTGTGTAATATGCATTATATACCTACCTAATTGTTGGCAATAAACGCATTTTCTTTCTTTCTTTCTTCTTTCTTTCAATGTTTAGATACGCCATACTAGGGGTTTATTAAATTTTTAACCCCCGACTCAAAAGAGGGGTGTTATGAGTTTGACCGCTATGTGTGCCTGTGTGTCTGTCTGTGGCACCGTAGCTCTTAAACGGGTGGACCGATTTGAATGCGGTTTTTTTTTATTTAAAAGCTGGTTTTCTAGCGATGGTTCTTAGACACGTTTTATCAAAATCGGTTCAGCCGTTTCAAGATCATCAATCAGCTCTTTTGTTCGCGGCGGTAGGAATCTTAGACTCATAATGGGTATTTAATTTACTTTCAAACATATTTGGGACTTAACATTTGAAACACCCATGTATGCTATATAACTATGCAAGATAATGGAATTCTCGGCCTAATGCTGCAGCCAGGATATCCAGCACACCAGTATACTCTTGAAAAAATAATAGCAGATATGTCGGGTTTGATTCCTTTTGATCATTCATTCTACACACAATGCAATGGTAACAACACGATGAGCTGATGCTGCAGCCAGGATATCCAACACACTAGTACACTTAAGAAAAAATACTAGAAAACATGAAATAATAAAACGCCCGAAAAAAATCGCCGCCAAATAAGACACCTAAAATGTAAAAAATAATTATGCACTACCTAGCTGTTGCCCGCGACTTCATCTGCGAAGAATTCGTTTATCCCTATCCCGCGGGGACTATGCTGATTTCCCGCAAAATTAGCCAAAGTTAATTTAGTATAAGTACCTAGTAATATTTTTTTTATCTAAGCGTCGTCGGTGTCGGGGGACCGCTTTACTTACTAACTTACTTAATGACGTATAATGTTGTATAGGTACGGAACCCTTCGTACGAGTCCGACTCGCCCTTGGCCATTTTTTTTCCTTTGCCCGTGCGAAGCCGGGGCGGGTCGCTAGTATATTATAAAATCGTAAAAATACCTTGTACCGGTATTAAAATGATTGCGTTACTTACTTGATAAATTAACATTATGGTAAAGTTACCCAATCTAGATAACGGTAAATTTTCTTTATATAGCAGCTAATAGTAGGGCTATTGAAGCCGTGGTGGCCTAGTGGTTTGACCTATCGCCTCTCAAGCAGAGGGTCGTGGGTTCGACCCGGCTCGCACCTCTGAGTTTTTCGAAATTCATGTGCGGAATTACATTTGAAATTTACCACGAGCTTAGTTTGCGGTGAAGGAAAACATCGTGAGGAAACCTGCACAAACCTGCGAAGCGATTCAATGGCGCGTGCGAAGTTCCCAATCCGCACTGGGCCCGCGTGGGAACTATGGCCCAAGCCCTCTTGTTCTGAGAGGAGGCCTGTGTCCAGCAGTGGGAGTTGGGACGTATATAGGCTGGGATGATGAATAGGAGGGCTTGTTAACGTTACTATGGACGCTACTAAATGGACTATACCCAGCAAGGTCCAGCGCTGCTGTTGTAGTCTCCGTAGCAGACATGTACCGTGTTGTTGAAGTAGTCGCCTGTATAGGCCGGCGCGGCACTCTGTGTCTGTGAACTTCGTCAGTGTCACCTGCAAGTGTACGAATTGGGAATTTCATGGAATATAAAAATTATTAAAAAAAAACTAAAACCCGATGATGGTAGACATCACGGTGTCATAAAGAGACAAAACAAGAAAATCTGGGGTACTGCTCGGTCCCTTCAAGTCCAGGGCAAAGTAAACTGCCCACTGTTCTTAACTCACATTTCGGCTATTCAGGTCTCTGTCTTGCTCTAGCATCACTGGAATAAATTGTGAGGCTATCCTGCGATCTTACGATACCTAAGTCTATGCAACAGACTTTATTAAAGAACAAAAAAAAAATGTGTGTTCATGCAGTTCCTCCACCACCACACTGTGAGAACACACATATTAAATCATACAAACCCAACTATCCCGACTACTTCACAATGTTCCAATGTTCTAATGAGTCTCGATGTGTCCCTACAAATCTACTGCGAGGGAAAAGCCGCGGGCTTAAGCTAGTATCGCGTTGAACAACATTGTACCTTCTGCAGCGTATCCGCAGGGCCGCCTCTATGTGTTGTCCTACCCCATCCGGTCGCGACCGCCCTGTCGCGGTCTCCGCCGAACACGTCCAGACAGGCCGGCACTATCGACTGGCTCAGGTGGATCCTAAGGAGGAAGCAGCATAGTTAAAGTTAAACACGTAAGGTTTGGTTTGTTTGACTCAAACCATTTTGATCGTTAAACAAAGCTAGTTTGAACAGTTTTTTTTATAATAATAATGGTAAACGAGCATCCGGGTCACTTGATGGTAAGCGATCACCGCCGCCCATGGACACCTACAGCATTATTAGGGTTGCGGGTGCTTTGCCGGCCTAAGGGGGGGGGGGGGGGTTAAAAGGGGGAGGGGAGAGTGGTTGTTTGATGAAATTTCATATTTTTGTTGTTTGACGCGCCGCTTGATCGTGTTTCGACGCGTTTGAATTAAGGTCAATGTGGCCAAGACCGGCATACTTCATTTTTTTTTTTACCTCGGAGTGATCTAGCTGCGTTAATTATTCACCTGCGTTAACACTTGTACTTGCATACGATGAAGAATTTCATAAATAATAGTCAAGCTATAGAGACAGATCATTTTAATCACAAATTAAGCAAAAAAAATAGTATTTTCGAAAATTCGGCGAGTAGACGGACTTCCCGTGTAGCTTAAGGTAAGTCCGTCTAGTAATGATATCGGCCATACTATGGGTGCTTATATGTTAGTATTCGAATCCTTAAAAAAAAATTAAACAAGACAATGAAAAGTGTACTTTAAACTTATTAATATAAGGTTTAGATTCGGAATAAATACAATTTTTCTTATTCAAAGGCAAGTCCGGCGATATATTACGTAAATGGGGTGGTAAACCTTTTTTGGCAAAAAAATATATTTAATAAGTACTTACTTATTTATAAGGTTTCCCAAATAAAAGATCAATTGAAATTTTAAAATTTATTTTAATAGTTTAATTTTTAATTTACTGAGATCAAAGGGTCACCTAGCACTGATAGTGCAAGCTTTGCTTAGTTTGGGGCTAATATTTATTTGATTATTTATTCATTTGATAGGTATTTTTAATTTATATTTTTGGTGACACAGTGCCACAGCATAGTGCTGAGGGTGAGGAACACATTTCCGTACTAGTTTCAAGATCAAAATGCCTTATGAAATCGTAATAATATTGAAATCGTAAAAACAGTTGGTAACTTCTGATTCAAGGGAAGTCTGGCGGACTGTGATATGACGGACTTGCCTTGTACATAGTAGACGGACTTTACGAAATTTTATTGTGATAAATGATGGTACGTATAATTACAAAAGTAAGCCAATTTCTGATAAATTAAACACAGAATAAAGATAACTGGTTCTTATACTACTTATGTAGTTACTTTCTGGTGCAAAATCTTGTCACGAACTATTTTTAACAATTTTGTTAGCAGAGACCGTCGCACTATCATTTCGAGTTCCATACATGCAATTACTTGTTTAGGCGGATTGCTCTGAAGTTCGTTGTCACAGCGCCATCTGTTTTAGAGTGAGGGAACAAGCGCGACAAACTGCTTTATAGACTGGACGCTAAAGCAGGAACCGCTTTCAAATTCAAAAGCTATAACGTGTTGACGGACTTGCCTTGTAGACGGTCTTGCCCACAGTGACCTGTGTATTGTTTTGTATTGTATTGTAAAATTCTTCATTGTACATAAAAACACATAAAATAACAGAACACAGGATAATAAGATGTACAAAGGCGAACTTATCTCTTAACGGGATCTCTTCCAGTTAACCTTTGAACGATTGACAGGATATCAGACAAAAGTAGACACTACAAATACAATGAAAAGGCAAAAGAATCGAAATTTAAACTTACTCAAAAATTCATTATAAACCTACACATTCATATTATAGGTACACACTTATATATAATAATAAAGTCAATAAACTAATACATATCAAGACAAATAAACTACATGCAAAATACATACATATATACATAAACACCACATATACACAAAACAGATCATACAACACTGCCTCCCTTAAGATTTTACGATGAACTGTCAAGCCAGTGCGCCCTTAAGCGATTTGTTGGATTTTGTAGCGTGAGCTTGTGTGTGACAAAGATGTCTGGTGCGGTAGCTTCTAGCACTTTCTGTAGATGTTCGTGTGTCAAACGGTATCTCAGTTTGTACCTAGGGTAAACCCTCCAGTGAATGAACACTTAAGAAACTTTTCTACTTTGAAAAATCACTACTCTGTACTTATTAATAATTATAATGGTTTTATGTAATTTAATCAATCGTTATTTAATAAACAAGAATTTAATTTCTGCGATTTTTTATTACGTGTATAGTTTTTGAGTTATGGAAGAATTTATAAAAAAGTACCCAAAAACCTAGTAAATGAACGAAAAAGTTAATGAATGAACAGAGTAAAACCCAGTGAATGAACATTATTTAGATAGTTTTAATCAACATTTAGAAAAGCATTTTTAACATAAAACGAAGTCTTCTTCTTCAGTTATTATTATATAAAATCTTGAGGTAGGTAGGCAGGCCTACAGCACCTTCAGTATTCCAATTATGTTTCTGTATTACAAAAATACATATATAATTCTATTAAAGTAGGTACAAATTGAGCACCTCAATATCTTGATTAATTAAGCAAACATTATTAACCTTTTTGGTGTCCAATCACAGCCACATAACGTCACTACTTTTTTTTTAAAACTCGTAGCTCAAAATAGATAATTTTTCCGAGTGAACTTTATAGATATTACATCAAGGTTCAATTTTGTTGACATATTGATTTTAGAAAAGTACGAGATTTTTTCAGTGACGATAATCCGAGCTTTATAATAAAACTTAATAAATAACAAACATTAAACTCTATTGATACTCGTATTCTAATCAGTCTGTAATCAGTCTCTAATTAGTTATGGTCTGTCCCAGAATTCGAGATACTAAAATGACAGTCTGAAATGTCAAACGTAAAAATAATGTGGCCAGCATAAAAGGAACAGTGCTGCTCCGTAATTTCGGTTTCGTAAATAACCGATAAAATGTTTATTTTACGATAGCAAAAATAACATTAATGCATTCAATATTCTACTTTCCATTTTATACGATAAAGTGATGAAATCTAAGCACAGGTAAAAATACAGTGTTCATCACTTAGTGCCAACGTAAAAAATAATACAGATGCTACTACAAAACTAGAAAAACGAAGTTCGTATGGCACCGTCCCTTTCACTCGCGTATTGAATGAGATAAGCGTCAGCGGGACGGCAACATACGAAGTTCGAGTTTTGCATTTCGTAGTCAGGGCCAGCTGGGCTACTCCGAAACTCGAAACTCGAAGTTCGTGTCGTGCGGTCCCTCTCGCTCTCGTATTAAATAGTATAAGTGTCAGAGGGACCGCACGACACGAACTTCGAGTTTCGAGTTTCGGAGTAGCCCTGCAGCACGGCTACTACGAAATTCGAAAATCGAAGTTCGTGTCGTTCCGTCCTTCTGACACTACTATTTAATTTAATACGTAAGTGAGAGGGACGTTACGGTACGAACTTGGATTTTCGAATTCCGGAGTAAGCCCTCAGATATCACACAACGTCATTGTTCATGTTTTTCGTATTCAAGTGGTATTCAACCGATTTTCGTTACTTTACTCGTATTGTCATCGGATGTGATCAGTGCGTTTTCTCGTGTTTTTATTTTGATATTCATATCATAGAATAATAAATCAAATATTCATTATTCTCATATTATTTAGTTAATGTAAAACTTACTTAGAATGAAATTGAAACTTAAACATCAACATCTATAAAAAGTCGAAATATCTCGAAAACGGTCGCATTTTTATTAGACCTATTTTACCTTTTCTAGAATGTCCTAAGTGCCCTACATTTTAGTACATCACGGATCCGTTCATATCTTAATATTTTACGACATACATACATAGGTACCTACAAAATCTTTCGGTAATAACCGGTTGCGGCACATCACTATTTATGAGACGCAAAAAACAGGTAACACATGAAACGTCATTTTAGTATCTCGAATTCTGGGACAGACCATAAAAGTATCATCATTTGGGACAAAAAAATCTTAACAACCCAATTTTTAATTATAGATTGTGGCTAAAAACAATAAGCAACTTACTACGAGCAAAATCTACATCAGTTTTTAATCATTTTTAATTTATATAAAAATAAAAATCGATCAAAATAAATCAATAAAACAAAAAATATATAATTATATAGTAATTCATGACAAATAAAAGGTACACATTAACTGAACAATTGTTTTAACTGTTCCTATTTCCTTTCCTCGCAATCCCCATTTTCTCCTCGACGTGTCTATCCACCCTCGTTGTACCGGCTCGGGTGACTATATGAACGTCTTGGGTAAAATGGCTTGTTTTATGCTCTTGTTGTACAATCTAATATTATTAACAAGTCCAATTTAAGAAGTAAAACTATCGTGCATTTCGATCACGTCCATCGTTACCTACGTTGTTCATACATAGGGTTAGTAGGTATCTAGTAAATGAACAAAGCCAAATTTCTATAGTCCATTTACTAGATTTTTCATTCCTATGAATGAACACTAGTGTCCCAATACTAGTTCAAAGAAACAGAATCGTTTTCTATGCAGAATCTGAAAACACAACCTTAATACGATTACGTTAACATTTAATTTTAGGAAAAAAACTATATTGAGCCGCCACCAGTAAATGAACAGACTGTTCATTTACTGGTTTTAGAACATTTGATAAGCCAGTAATGGAACACCTAAAAATAACAACTTCACCACAAAATAAGCCACTAAAGAGTACATTTATAGAAGATTTAACTCTTAATCTAACCAGTAGCTAAACTTTTTAGTGGTATACATGAAATAAGCAGTTCAAATGTTACTCCAAACATGCGCTGTTCTTACCTGGGATCTAATTTTTCCATACAAAACTTCAAAACCAGAAATACGTGAACTTCAAACGCCTGCCATGTTGAAATTGGTGGAAAATAAATTTACCGATTGTTGCCATTGCATAGGAAATCGAGTTGCTGGTTAGAAAAAAAATACGACAGTTGGTGGAAATGGCTATATATTGCTTATTTTAGGCAAAAAACGTGATTTTGTTCATTCACTGGGGGGGGGTTCATTCACTGGAGGGTTTACCCTACTTACCATTTTCTTTTGACCAAATTAATTTTTTCTCTCTTTTTACGATTCACGTAATAAACACAAGGAAATCGCGTTCCTTGTTCGAGGGCATCGCACAATTTGTTTGCGTCACATAATCTCAAGTCTAATTACGACGGCGTATCGGTAGGTACGCTGTAGTTTGGTTCGGACCAAACAGCGCAGTGACGTTTGATAACCGTTCAAACCAACATCAAACCGTTTGACCGTTTCGGGGCCCCTGACCGACATCGCGGCAATCATACTATACGATGTGGCGAAATACGAGTTTAATGATGGGCCACAATTTAGAAGAAAATGAGCAAACTTGTACCTTCAGAAGAGTTCATTAAATTACCTTAAGTCTGTCCCAATCTACAACATGCTTAACACGTTCACAGTCCAGTGCCCCGCAGATGGGTCACGACGGACTAGGCATCTTCACGAGTCTGTGCCCGCAAATGGGTCACTATAGCCGACCAGGTACGCACTCAAATCAGTATAATTATTTTTTTGTTTATATTACTCTCTTTTGATTCTTTTGCTTGACGATCATGAACACGATGCGAATTTTATTGACAACATTTCATATTTTTAAGAATATGAATTTAATTTTATCGGTTCTCGGCTAAGAAAGAGAAGCTAGTTTTAATTTTTCGCTAAGATTGTACATAGTTAATAAGAAATTCAAAAGTAGCTTATTCTATAAGGTCGTAACTCTTATTGTTCTATTGTTTAAGTCCATGTAGCTGAAATATCTCTACTTTTGTTTCTGATATTCTGTTAATCGTTCAAAGCTCAACTACATTATAGTACAATCTAGGGCTCTTCAAGGCTAGAGTGAATAGGCTGTTACTGAACCAGTGAGATACACTTTTGGCCTCATCTGCACTTAACATCAGGTGAGATAGGGGTCAATCACGGTAAGATTAATGTAAAAAAACCTAGAAGAGATCCCTTTACGGGATAAGTTCACCTTTGTATATTTTATTATCTTGCTATCTGTTAATTTCATGTGTTTGTATGTACAATAAAGAGTATAAAATAATATACAATACAATACAGTAATTAACCCTCCTTTCGGGTAGTCCCGCAAAAGTACTTACTTATCAGTTTCAAGGAGAGCAATGTCATTTTAAAATTCCAATAAGTCTTTCAGTTCGGTAGCGTAACGTTTAAACCAACAGTTAATGCTACGAGTGTTGCCGCTCTTAGCACTAGGTACATGCAAAAGTATCGATAGTTTGCGTAACAGTAGGAGGGACTCTAGTTCCGTCAGTTTGGCATTTGTCATTTGAATCATGTTAGAAAAATAGAATATAGTTTTTTTTTTTATTTCCTGTTAGATATATTGATGGATTCAGCTTGCGGGTCTAAAAACTGAATTATTCAAACATATATTTGGACATTAAATTCACCTACGGATAAAATTTTTGGTCATAAAAAAAACACCTATTTTAGGGTAGGTACAATTTATTTTACCATCTACAGGTTCTTAAAATAACACGTAAAAGCCGTATGCAAAAAATTAGCGTTATATCGAATTATTTCCAAAAAAACTGTAGAATGACCAGGCTATAAAGGTCGCGCGCGGTGGTGTGTCGCCATGTGAGTGAGTAGATGAATGAAAATTTGAATGAGGTGAAAGGCGAGTGTAAAAGAGTAAAGAAAGTTATGGAATGAGGGTTGGTACAGACGCGCGTGTAAAGGTGAGTCCACACGTCTGTGTTGTAGGTAATTTTCTTTAAAATTCTTCTCTTGTTTAACCCGATGCAAAAAGAAGGAATAGGTGTGTGGGTGGGTGGGTATGTGTGTTTAAATTTATGATTTCTGTTTTTTTTGTTAAATAACCGTACGTAGCCGGGGCGGGCCGCTAGTGTACAATAAAGAGTAAAAATATTGTAATTTTGAACATGAAACTACCGTGAGACTCACTCATATTAAATATAATGACCCGGATAACTCACGTCTTAAATCGAGTTTAGCTCGACATGTTTCGGGCTAATCCGTAGCCCTTCGTCTTCGGAGCAACGCGACTCAGCGGCTGCTGCAACACGCGCACTGCGCGCCGCCGCTCTGCTCGCGCGACTACCCGACGAAACTGACACCGGCACACAACTACCCGCGTTTTCATCATCATTACAACTGTCAAATGTAGGGTAGCACACAACACTAACAACATCGCTCTGTAAAGGTACGTTCACACACACCGATGACGCAGCACGAGTATTTAACACCGTTTTCCAACTCGGAGGTACCGTCCAACCACTATCCCGGTTGAAATTCGGCCGACGACTAATCTCGATGGCTTCACGCACTTTCCGCGGAATGAAAAATTTCTCTCTCGCAAGTACAGATACCTTATCAAATCTGATATAGTGCGTCGAATCCGAGTTCATTGAGTGCTCGGCCACAGCAGACCAGCAGAGAGCAGCAGAGGGTAGTCGCGCGAGCAGAGCGGCGGCGCGCAGTGCGCGTGTTGCAGCAGCCGCTGAGTCGCGTTGCTCCGAAGACGAAGGGCTACGGATTAGCCCGAAACATGTCGAGCTAAACTCGATTTAAGACGTGAGTTATCCGGGTCATTATATTTAATAAAAATATTGTACCCATAATACAATACAGTAGGTACTACAATAAGATACAATACGAACTACACTTCGGGTAGTCCGCTAAAAGTACTTACGAATCAGTTTCAAGAAGAGCAATGTCATTTTGAATCATATGGTAGTCAGGGTGCCTGATGATGCGTTTGATCTGATACACCTGCCCGGCTTCCACGTTGTTTGGGCGTTTGAGAGAACCCACGGAGGCAAACTGGACGAGACCTCTAGAAAGAATAAATTGATTTATTAAGGCGGTACTTTGCGGAGTTCCATGTCAATGAACCTGTAATCTTTTACCTCGCTACTCTGCTACCTCACGTTCGCGACACTTACGTCTTAGGGCCTACGCTAGCTGGCCCGGGCGCAGCCTGCGGGCGGGCGCAGGTACAATCCCACGCACGCGACGCGCGCAGTTAGCGCTGCTCGTACTGTTGTTCAACAGGCGGCCACCCGCTCCGTGCAAACCGCGTCAGCTAGCGTAGGGCCCTTATAGTGTTTAGAAAAGAAAACTGGCCAAGAGCGTGTCGGACATGCCCGAAATAGGGTTCCGTAGCCATTACGAAAAAATTAAGTCATATTTTTCTAAGGATTTCGAATTTTGTACGGTGTTGAATGTCTTACGTTAAAAATCATAATTACAGTAAACACACTCTAGATGGCTCTGTACCGCCCACCCGTTAAGATAACGCTGTGCTCCCTTGCAATAGTTTTAAGTTAATTAGTTCCAAAAGCTACTAATAGATGGCGCTTATCCCTCGCCGTAACATGCTAACGATGTGTTCCTTTAAAAGTTTAAGATGTTTGTTGTTTTGCTTAATAAATGAGTTTCAAAGAATAAACAGTGCAGTGTTATTATCAAGTCAGGTGTTAAGTGAGTGTAGTGAGCAACATTGGTCCTTCAGAACTTGGATAATCGTGAGTACAGTGACATTGGAATTAAAAGTGAACTAAAGTGAAGTGTAAAAAAAACTTAGAAAAATCGTGTTAGAAAATAGACTTAGTAAATTCTGTAGTGTTTGGACTTAGAATAATTTGCCTTAAAAAAGACTTAGTGCAATCCGCGTAAAAGAGTTAAAAGACTTAGAATAATTTCGCTTCAAAAACACTTAGAATAGTTTCGATCAAAAAACACTTAGCAAATTACGTGTGCCAAAAGACTTAGAAAATTCGCACCCAAAAAACACTTAGTCGATTTCGTAGCGTGAACACTTAGAAAAAATAGCTTGGAAAATATTTGACACTTGGAAAAAAAAGTTTACTATTTCACACTATGGCAGACTATACAACACAAGAAGAATTATTTGAATATATCCAAAGACTATATACCAACTATAAAAAAACTCCACTAGATAGACAAACAATTAGTTATTTGGAGACACGGAGAGACTCGTTAGAAGATTATTGGTCAAAATTCGTGGCTGATCATAGGGAAATTATTAAAGAAGATATCACAACGGAAGATAAACAAAAATTAAAGAATCTTTATAGTAAAGCTGAGGATTATTACTTAGATTTCAAAACACTATTAAAGGAAAAGATAGCCGTGTTGACAACATCAAAGAAAAATGCTACTCAATCACAATGTTCTTCTTCTTCCACGACTGTAACAAAATTACCGCCGATCAATATACCTACATTTTCTGGTAATTATCATGAATGGCTAAGCTTCCGGGATTTATTTCTCTCTATGATACACAACGATCAAGGACTGAGTGAGATACAAAAGCATCACTATTTGCGGTCGAGTTTAAAGGGCAAAGCTGAACAGCTAGTACGCCACTTTGATGTAACAGCGGCAAATTACGAAAAGGCTTGGAATGCTTTAGTAAATCGCTATAGTAACACTAGAGTAATCGTGAACACCATTCTGAATCGTTTGCTTAATCAAAAGAAACTCACTAGTGAATGCCCTAAAGGACTTAAGGATCTACTAGACACCACAAATCAAAGTTTGAACAGCTTATCAAATATTGATATAACTTCTTGGGATCCGATTGTGGTGCACCTCGTAGTATCGAAGCTTGATAGTGAAACACACAAGGGTTGGGAGCAGTCACTTGGATCATCTATTGAGTTACCCACCTATGAGAACCTAACCACATTTTTGGAGGGACGATTCAGAGCCATAGAAATGATACAAACGTCACTTAAGAAAGAGAAGAAAGAGCAAACCTATCAACCATCCTCGATGACACAAAAATCCAAGACGGTTAAATCTTTTACAGCTGGAATTACAACGGAATGCTCATATTGTCAGAAAAATCACTACATTTGTCACTGCACTGAATTCACACAACTAGACGTAGATAATCGGAAACAATTTGTAAAAAACAATAATCTGTGCTTCAACTGCCTGGTCAAAGGACACTCTGTTCAGAATTGTAGACAAGTCACATCCTGCCGAACCTGCCACCGTAAACATCACACATTATTACACTACGATAAGGTGGTTTCCAAGCCCCTTGTCACAGAAACTCCCGCCATGAACGCTGATGTTCCTGAAACTCCGATCACCAGCATGAAAGTATCGATTTCAAACAACAATCAAGTAATACTTGCTACAGCACAAGTCTGTGTGAAGGATTGTCGAGGTGCTATTGTTTACTTCCGAGCTTTAGTGGATCAGGGGTCACAAGCAACCTTCATCACAGAATCAGCAGCACAATTATTGAATTTGAAGAAAACACCTCTCTCAGCTAATGTAACTGGTATCGGTAATCACGCAGTGAAGGCACGACACATAGTAAATTTGGATATTTACTCACCAATTGATACTCACTATGTAATGCAAGCTAAAGCGCACGTTCTCACCAAATTGACTCCAATGTTACCCACTAAGGAATTTGATATCACTCAATGGCCAGCACTATCACAAGTAAAGTTAGCAGATCCTCACTTAAACAAACCTGGGCCAATTGATCTTTTATTGGGCGCAGACGTCTATGCTTGCATACTACTCCAAGGATTACACAAGTTTGACACGCTTCTCGCACAAAACTCCAGATTGGGCTGGTTAGTGTCAGGGGCTACGACGGCAGCAACTGAACTACCATCTACCAACATCACGGTTTCGACGGCATTATTGGAAGTCGATCATCTACTACGCAAATTCTGGGAGACTGAAGAGTATCAACCACATGAGAAGCCGATGACACTGCTTGATCAACAGTGTGAAGAACACTACAAAAAGACACACACCAGACAGGAAGATGGACGTTACGTCGTTAGATTACCTTTTAAAGATGCACACGAAGAGAATTTAGGCGATGCTAGACAGATCGCAGTACACAGACTGAAAAACATGGAGAAAAGATTCGCCCACCAACCAGCATTTAAAAAAGACTACACAGATTTCATAGAACAGTATCAAGCACTCAATCACATGGAAGATGTAAATCCCCAGGAAAAACCTCGTCACAGACCTTACATTCTTCCGCATCACGCCATTGTAAGACAAGCGAGCACCACTACCAAGCTCAGGGTAGTCTTTGACGGTTCAGCAAAACCTTCAGATGGATCTGCTCTCAATGACCAGTTACTGGTTGGTCCTCCACTACAACAAGATCTGCGCGACTTGATTATTCGTTGGCGCACCCACAAGATCTGTCTACTCGCGGACGTTAAACAAATGTATCGACAAATACTAGTCGCAAAGGAAGACGTCGATTATCAGCGCATTCTCTGGCGCTCTTCACCTCAAGACGAGATCCTCGAAAAGCGCTTGCTAACTGTAACCTATGGCACTTCATGTGCACCATTTCTCGCCATTCGCACACTTAAGCAACTTGCTCAAGATGAAAAATCGAATTATCCCGATATAGTAGATATCATCAATAACGATTTTTACATGGATGATTTGCTCACTGGTGCGAGCGACGAGGAAGGCGCAGCAAAGTTACAAAGTAGTATTTCACAAGTAATGGCTAAAGGTAAATTTGAAATGCACAAATGGGCATCCAACAGTTCTGAGGTATTGAAAAAGATTCCCACCACAGCTAAGACTAAGCAGGAAAGCGTTAACATTAAAATGGATGACACAATTAAGGCTTTAGGCATCAAATGGAACTCACATCACGATGTATTTGAGCTTAAGTTGGAAATTACTCCATCTACGGAAGCTTTTACCAAAACCTCAGTACTGTCAGATATTGCACGAGCCTTTGATCCTTTAGGATTTTTAGGGCCAGTAATTGTCACTGCAAAGATATTTTTGCAGAAACTTTGGCTGAGCGGTATCAACTGGACCGATGAACTTCCCCTTGAACTGGCTACCGAGTGGTCCAGCTATCGAGATCAACTTGTACACATGCCAACACTATATTTAGAACGTTGGGTTCACACTCAAAAGGACGGCATTGAGAAAGTGGAGGTTCATGGGTTCAGCGACGCTTCATGCCTCGCTTACGCTGCTGTAGTATACCTAAGAGTAATCTCTATAAATGGAATCCACGTCTCACTTGTAATAGCTAAGAGTAAGGTAGCTCCGGTAAAACAAGTGTCAGTTCCCCGCTTGGAACTGTGTGGCGCGGTATTGCTTTCCAAGTTGCTCAAAGATGTTCAGAGAAGTCTTCAACTTTCTGAGGAGTCTGTCTTTGCGTGGACTGACTCAATGATAGTTTTGTCTTGGCTTCGACGAAGTCCAAACACTTGGAAAACTTATGTCGCTAACCGGGTCACAGAAATAGTCAACAATGTAAGCAGTGGTCGGTGGCACCACATCAAATCCGCAAATAACCCAGCTGATGTTGCTTCTCGTGGCATTCGTCCCGATTTAATGAAAGACTGCGAGTTGTGGTGGCTCGGACCGAAGATCCTGCACGATCATACTAGCTTCGAGGATCAACGTTCCTCCTCTCTTGACATTCCCGTCACACAATTAGAAACTAAAGAAAATCGCACTCTTAATATACAAAACCTCACTACTTTGTCGGCTGGAGTGTCGAGTGAGGATGACGAGAGACTTGCTTACCTCGCTAGATACTCCTCTTTAAGAAAATTTGTTCGCATTACTGCATATCTATTTCGATTTGTGAAAATATGTAAATCTCGTATTGAGGCCAAAAATAACCAAAGCGATCAAGAAACATTCCCTCAATATTTAACCGTTTGTGAATTACGATTCGCTTCTAACGCGTGTATTCGCCTTTCACAAGAGATTTGGCTTCAAGACGAAATACAGCTGCTGAAAAGGAAACGTCGGCTTCCAAAATCAAGTGTTTTGTCTTTACTCGTCCCATTCATTGATGAGAATGGACTTGTACGTGTCACAGGGCGCCTTCACAATGCTCAGGTGAGTTTCAACACCATGTCACCTGTAGTTCTGTTGTCGAAATGTCCGTTGGCGTCACTCATTGTCCATGACGCTCACCTTCATTGTCTGCATGGTGGTCCTCAATTGACACTCAATGTAATACGATCTAAATATTGGATAATCGGCGCTAAGAACTTAGTAAAAAAAGTTGTAAGTCGGTGTATTCCTTGCTATAAGCAATCTGCAGCTCCGATTAATCAATTGATGGGTCAACTGCCAGCCTGTCGGGTTACGCCCGCCAAACCCTTCCGTAATAGCGGAGTTGACTTTGCTGGTCCAGTTCAGTTAAAATTGTATCCTGGCAGATGTAATCGCATCTGTAAAGCTTATATTGCCTTATTTGTATGTACCGTGACCAAGGCCATTCATTTGGAATTAGTGAGTGACCTTTCCACTGCAGCTTTTATAGCTGCGTTTCGCCGTTTCACTTCCAGGCGCGGTCATTGTAGTGACCTGTGGAGTGATTGTGCCACCAACTTCGTTGGTGCCTCTAAAGAATTAGATTTAATGTTTAAAAATAGAAATTCGGAAGCAGTTGGAGAAATAGCTGAAATTCTTGCCAACTATAATACGACCTGGCATTTCATACCTCCTGGCTCGCCTCATTTCGGAGGACTCTGGGAAGCCGGAGTTAAATCCATTAAAACCCACCTTAAACGCGTCATTGGCTAGACTCTTCTCACGTTCGAAGAGTATACCACTTTGCTGACTCAAGTTGAGTCTTGTGTAAATTCGCGACCTTTAGCTCCTATCAGTAATTCTATTAATGATGTTTCTCCAATTACACCCGGACATTTTCTCATAGGAGAAGCTCCTCTTACTGTTCCGGAAGAAAGTCTCGAGTCAGTCATTGGTTCTCGATTAGACCGGTGGCAAATGCTTCAAAAAATGTTGCAATGTCTCTGGTCTCGCTGGAGCTCTGAATATTTAACCACTCTCCAGAATCGCCCTAAGTGGACGGTCAGAAATCCAGACCCAGAAATTGGAAATATAGTTCTCGTCAAGGATGAGAGACTTCCCCCGGAAAGTGGTTGTTAGGCCGTATTATAGATAAGCACCCTGGTCGAGATGGCTTAACTCGCGTAGTTACATTAAAGTATAAAAATAGTACCTTCCGCAGGCCGATAACAAAGATCTGTCCTCTACCTCTGGTTGCTTAACTATGTTCATAAGAAATAAGTTAAAATTGAAGTACCTAGATCGTTATTGGCGATCTATTCGTTTGGAGTTGTATTTATTTTATTATTAAAAAGGACTAGTCGTCCTTGGGGGCCGGTAATGTTGAATGTCTTACGTTAAAAATCATAATTACAGTAAACACACTCTAGATGGCTCTGTACCGCCCACCCGTTAAGATAACGCTGTGCTCCCTTGCAATAGTTTTAAGTTAATTAGTTCCAAAAGCTACTAATAGATGGCGCTTATCCCTCGCCGTAACATGCTAACGATGTGTTCCTTTAAAAGTTTAAGATGTTTGTTGTTTTGCTTAATAAATGAGTTTCAAAGAATAAACAATGCAGTGTTATTATCAACTCAGGTGTTAAGTGAGTGTAGTGAGCAACATACGGAATATTCTAAGTTTAAGTATACGAGGGTCACACTGAAAGTTTCGGGAATAGATAAAAATAAGCAGTTAAATTGGATAAAAGTATTTTTATTGTTTCTCAAAGTATTCACCCTTATATTTTATGCACTTTTTCATGCGTTCAAACCAGTCTTTAAAGCACTTATTGATCGCTGAAGTAGGGGTCGATAAAATGGCCTTTATAAAGGCCTCCACTGCTTCCTCCGGCGTCTGAAACCGCTGACCACGCAACTTATCCGTGATTTTGAGAAATGTGAAAAAGTCGTTGGGGCTTTGGTCGGGGCTGTATGGAGGATGGTCCAGGAGTTCAACGTTTTCACCGTTCAGATATACTCAGTAGTTTTCCGAGCGGTATTTAGCGGTAGCGGAAGCTGGCATTGTCGTGGTGAAGGATGATGCGGCGATTAGGGTTATTTTTTTGGAGTTTGTAGAATATTATGCAAGTGGGTACATTTGAATAAATGAGCAGGCAGTCTTGTACCGAACTCTGTAGTTTGATTACGTGTCCCAGGTCCCACTTCAACAGAGTTCATCAAAGATACTCGGCAAACAAATAGTTGTGTACCAATCGGCATTGACCGTTCTACGAACGTAGAGAGGAATAGTACCTACATGTCCCGATTTGGAGACAAACGTGGCCACCATCTTCTTGGCCGTGCTGCGAGAGCGAATAACTTTTGTCGGCTTGAGCTCATCTTCATAGACCCAAACTCGAGACTGGTTTTTAGATTCAGGCTCATATGCATATATCCATGACTCGTCACCCGATACGACACTAAAAACTGCGTTTGAGCCTCCTCCGTTGAATTTATTCAAAGTTTTGCGGCACCAATTGACACGAGTCGCTTTTTGCTCGTCAGATAATAAATGAGGGATCCAGCGGGAAAACAACTTTCGCACGCCCAATTCTTCCCGTAAAATAATTTGTATCTGACTCATTCCAATATTCAAGCACTCTTGAATTTCCCGGTATGTCACATGCCGGTCTTCTTTTATCATTTGACGCATAGCATCGATGTTTTCTTGAGTGACGGCCGATTTTGGTCGACCTTCACGCACGTCGTCCGTGAGTGATACACGGTCGCGTTTAAAATCTGAATACCACCTGTATATTGTAGTCTTTGAAGATGCTTCATTACTAAATCAACATGAATTGTTCAAAATGCAAAAAGGGGCTCGGATCCAGCGATTTTTTGAAATGCACATCGTCATCATGCGAGGCATGCCAACATTTTTCGTGCGCTGGGCTTACGGAGCAGGAATTTAAGAAAATACTTCCGATGAATTTAAAAAAGTGGAAGTGTTCTGACTGCAAGAATGTTAAAAAAGGCCAATCGGCATCCAATAGCCCTAAGGCTCCTGTGCTGTTAAATGAACGTTCGGATGGCAACGCAGATCACTTGCCGTCGATTGTAAGCATCGACACGGAGGCTTTAATGAATAACATGAACACCAAATTTGAGCAACTGACTCGCGACATGGTTGAACTTAGGAACAGTTTCAACAACAGAATTGACGGGTTGGCTACTGCAATTCAAGTCTGGGCTTCCAAATTCTCGCTGCTTGATGACACCGTTAGAAGCATGCAGACCGATATTACTGTCCTGTCCAACAACAGTGACGAGATGCGGGCTGAGCTGTCGGAACTTCAGTCAGAAACTGTTGGTTTGCGCTCGGAAAACCAGCAGCTCCGCAAAATTATAAGTGAGTGTGATTATAAGAAGGGTTTAAATGACGCAAAGGAAACTATAGAGAGGCTTTCAAAGGAAAATAATGATTCTCAACAGTTTGCCATGATGAATAATCTAGAAATCTCAGGTATACCGTTTAATAAAGGAGAAAATTTGTTGACTATCTTGCATAGCATGAGTGTTAAAGTCGGTTTTACCATGCAGGGCAGTGATGTGGATACAATTCACCGAGTTCGCCGCTATCAAAGCAATGTAACTGGCTCACAGAAAGCTGTGCGTCCACCCGCAATCATTGTTCGTTTTACGCAAAGAAAACGCAAAGATGAGTTTTTGTCTGCTATTCGAGCTAGACGCGGAATTACTACTGCAGACATTGAGCTCCCGGGGCCAGCCTCCAACGTATATGTTAGCGATCATCTAACCCCTGAAAATAAATTGCTCCTGAAACGGGCCAGGCAGATTAAGATTGATTTGCAATACACATATTTGTGGACACGTGATTGCAAAATACAAATGCGCAAAAGAGATAACGACGGGGAAGAAGTAAATTCTCCTATCTCACACAGGCCTAACTTTACAGGAGAAGGAAAAAAACTGAATATCTTTTTTGTTTATAATTTTACCTTGAACTGATGTTCTGAGGGTTTGTTTGTTATCGAAGTAGTTGTTTTTTTAAACTAAGTAATTATTATTTAGTAGTGCTACAGGATTTAAAGTAAGTGCAAGTTAGAAGGTATTGTTCCTTGTGTTGTGTCGAGTATTTTGAAGTTAGACGATTTTTCCACTAGTAAAGATTCCTTCAAATTCCTAAGATTAGTATAATTTATCTGTGTAAACAATGTTCTACAGCATCAAAAACCTTATCTTTATTTAGAATAATATCAATAAGTACTTTATAACATAAATAAAGCATGATTTTGTAAGATAAGAGGTATTGCTTATTACGAATCCCAAATTGAGTTCAAGTTAGAAGATATTTCAATGGAATAGGGGAAGAATTAGAAAGTGAATATCTTAGCTGAAAATTTACAGAGCATACAACATAATAATTAAATATCGTTTTTTTACATATAAATATATCAATAAGACGCCAACACCGTAATAATATCTTTATTGAAGATGTAAACTTTAAACAACGATTTTATTATTCTGTTAATAGACGTCAGACTAACGTTTAGGATACTTGGGTCCTGTGTCATCATCATTAAAAAATCTTCTCTTTACTGCTTCCGATGGTTTTCCTATCAAAAATTAAGTAAAATATAGTAAAATAAAGTAAGTGCCTTTAATACTGCACGTATTAAGGAATCAATTGAGCGGAACCAGGGCTCTAGTGTTCGCAAAGAATTCGTCTATTGGGAAAAGCCAAATGACTAAGTTGAAGATCGACGATGGCAGTATCATCTCATCGAAACCGGAGTTGTTGAGAGAGCTCGAAAGGTTTTACGAACAGCTATATGCCTCGACACAGAAGCCCGTTGTAGGTGCAGCTCAAGATACCAGATTTAAACTAATCCGTCATTACACTGAAGACATCCCATCAGCCAGAACGAGATTAGAGTGGCTCTCAAACAACTTAAAAACAACAAGGCTCCGGGGGATGACGGAATCACGACAGAACTTCTGAGAGCGGGTGGTAAACCAGTACTTGTAGTCCTCCAGAGGTTATTTAATTCCGTCATACTCGAGGGTACCACGCCGGAAGCATGGCACAGGAGTGTGGTGATGCTCTTGTTCAAAAAAGGCGACAATACCTTATTGAAGAACTATAGAACCATCCCACTCCTGAGTCATGTATACAAGTTATTTTCGAGGGTCATTACGAATCGTCTCGAGCGAAGGTTTGATGATTTCCAGCCTCCCGAATAAGCTGGATTCTGTAAAGGCTTTAGCACCATAGACCACATTCACACGCTCCGCCAGATTATTCAGAAGACCGAGGAGAATAATCGGCCACTATGTTTAGCGTTTGTGGACTATGAAAAAGCCTTCGATTCAATCGAGACCTGGGCTGTATTGCAGTCCCTTCAGCGATGCCATATTGACTATAGATATATCGAGGTATTAAAGAGTTTGTACAGCAGCGCCACTATGTCGATCCGGTTGCAGAACGAGAGTACACAACCAATCCAACTACAGCGAGGTGTGAGACAGGGAGACGTTATTTCTCCGAAGCTGTTCACAAATGCATTGGAGGACGTTTTCAAGCTTTTGGACTGGAACAGGTTCGGCATCAATATCAACGGCGAGTACATCACCCATCTTCGTTTTGCCGATGATATAGTCATAATGGCAAAGTCGCTGGAGGAGCTAAATACTATGCTCAGTGACCTCAGGTGGATCTTAAGATGAATATGGTCAAGACTAAAAATCATGTCAAATGTCCATGTCACACCCGTGCCGGTTATCGTTGGGAACGATGCACTCGAAGTTGTTGACCACTATGTTTACCTTGTACAAGTTGACCAAATGGGTAGGTCCAACTTCGACAAAGAGGTCGCCCGAAGAATCCAACTCGGATGGGCAGCGTTCGGGAAACTTTGTAATATCTTCTCGTCCAATATTACGCAGTGTCTGAACATTGTACTTAGGTATAAGATAAACCATCATAGGTATCTATTGCACACGTAAAATGAATGCCTGTCGTCCAAGTTCGCCGTTAGTAAGATCTTCTAACTTCAAAGTATTAACAATGCCAATGTATCTCTTATCTACGTTATATACAGAGATAGGAGGTATTTTTAAAACAAAAAAATCTACCTTGTAAACATACTACCTTGAAATCTATATTGTAAAACTTACCTTAATCATTAACAATCCAACACTAACTAAACATTATTTTCTATTTTTCACAATATATTTTACGAGATCCACGTTAAAACTTGCACTTGTTGCTGTGATATTAGTAAGCAGCGGCGCGGTTGTGCAAACTGAGCGAAGCTAACACCATCTGTATAGACGGACTAGAACCTCCTAGACATCGCGCGATCAGCCGTCCAGACGTTACGCGGTTGTCAACTCAACTCAACAGTCAGTCGCGCGAGCGCAGCGGTCGAGTAAACACGTTTCGTTATGCAGATAGGAGATATTGTCAGCAAAAACACGCGCGAAACAGATAGGAGTAATTTCTTCCAGCAGAAAGGAGGTTTTTTCATAAAAATGTTTACAAAATATAGAAGCTGTATTTTAAGAGCTATTTCTATTTGACAAAAAATCGCCTAAAACTTGAACATGTAGATAGGAGATCTTTACAGGATACGTAAAATAAAATTTTACATCTAACTACATTAAAAAGTCAATTTGCCCAAAAATGTAAGATA
Organism: Choristoneura fumiferana; assembly: GCF_025370935.1. NCBI lineage: Eukaryota > Metazoa > Arthropoda > Insecta > Lepidoptera > Tortricidae > Choristoneura > Choristoneura fumiferana. Next base: position 1,711,087 of record NC_133497.1, on the reverse strand, counting down.
GGAGGATTTACTTCTTCCCCGTCGATAACAGTAAAGTAATTTACATAAAAAGTCATGCGGATTTGGATAAACTAAAGTGACTCCTGTTTGGTTTATTATTTGTAGCTCGTATGGAAACGTGTTCATTTTCTTATGTTGTTATGAAAGGTTTTATCCATTTTGTTATTAGTTTGTTTTCTAATATCTCGGATTGTAATCGTTGTATTTACCACGCCTTTTTGTTTTGTCGTATGCCATTGTTATACATGCTAATTAAAAAAAACATATGTAATGAATGCGAGTTGGAATTATGTCAAAGTACACATAGTTGCTGCGTTGTTATATTGTGTACTGATGTGCTCTCTGTCTATAAAAATAACTTTAAGGGGATAGTTTTGCTTGAAATCTATGTATTTTTAAGCATAATGTTGAAGACTTATTTCTATATTGGACTGGGATTATTTTCTGTTTGCAAGTTTTGCTCTTTGGCGTCTGAAAGTAAATATCTTTATGTAAAATTAATTCGTACCGATACAATATGACAACTAAAACTTTTAGTGATTATTACCAGAATGTAAGGGGCTTGCGCACTAAGTCTCATATATTTTTGTCGCAGGCAGCTCAGGCCGACTATGACTTTATAGGCATATCCGAAACCTGGCTTACAGCTGATTTTTATGATCGTGAATACTTTGATAGCAGATATAGTGTCTATCGTTGCGACCGGTCCATAGTAGATAGCGGAGCTGCTCGAGGCGGAGGAGTGGTCTTGGCCGTCCGCGCCGAGTATCGGCCCGTGCGCCGCGATTGGCCCGTGCCCTCGCCTGCTGGCTGTGAGTGTGTATGGGTGTCGGTTCCTCTGTCAACCTTGCAGAGCAATAATATTAACTTGGCCCCTGGCATACCTAAAGAAAACTGTAGTTTAAACATTGCTTGCGTTTATATACCACACGGACCGTGCTATAAAGAGTCATTGATATCTTTTTTTGACATAGCATGCCAGTTGGTTGTAGACTATCCTGAGGACATATTTCTAATATTGGGCGACTTTAATATATCTCAAGCAGAGTGGGTGTCAACTCCGTCGAGCGCAATGAATTTCGTGTCGGGCAACAATACAATACAATACAATACAATAACTCTTTATTGCACACCAATACAGTAAACAGTACAGAGAAAACAAGTATATACATAGAGATTTTCTAAGGTAAGCAATAGGCGGCCTTATCGCTTCAGAGCGATCTCTTCCAGGCAACCTTTACAATGGACAGAAATAAGGAATACATTTTAGCAGGTGGTGCAATTTACAGTAGATTATAGCTGTATCAAGAATACATAAAACTAACACATACAATACACATACACAACAAATCTAAACAGATAGATAGGTAGATAGATACCATAATAACACATAAATAAGCTAACTATAATATTTATACGCAAGATGACAGGTAGTGCTCCCTAAGCATAGACCTAAAGATAGGCAAGGACTTTGCGCGCCTCAAGTCTATCGGTAGGGAGTTCCACAACCGAGTGGCCTGGACAGTGTAAGAATAAACATAGAATTTAGAGTTTGAAAGTGGGACAGTAAGGAGGAAGTTCTGAGAGCAACGAACAGAAGTAACATAGCTAAATCGCTCTTTGAGGTAGCAAGGAGTAAAAGGAATTTAACAATTATGCATTACTACAATGTTTGGCGGATTTTTTGTGTTTCACTGACCTAAAGCAATATAATTGTATTTTTAATTCACATAAAAAACTACTCGATTTAATTTTCTGTAGTGTTTGTTGCAAAGTTTGTTTATGTGATGTACCATTGGTTGCGGAGGACGCATTATATCATAGAGCACTGCTTGTTGACTTGAAACTTGACTATACACCTCAATTAGCGCCCTCTGCGGGATTGGTTTTCAATTTTCATTCAGCGAATTACGAACAAATAAATAATGAATTATTAAAGATAAATTGGTGTACTTATTTTAGCGATCTTGATTGTGAAGCTTCGGTTGACAAATTCTATAAATTATTGAATCATATTATTGAAAGGCATGTTCCCCGACGTAGGCTCCGCGCATCGTCTAAACTTCCGGCTTGGTATAATACATCTCTGAAGAAAATTCTCAATGACAAACGTAAATTTCACAAGCTTTGGAAGTTGTACGGAAACCCACTTGATTATGATAGCTTTCGTATACTTCGGAAACGTGCCGAAAAAATGGAACAAAAATGTTATCGTGATTTCATAAGTTTCTCAGAAAATAATATAAAAAATAATCCTAAATTTTTTTGGACATATATTAAGTCAATCTTTTCAAATAATGGGCTACCACAAACCATGACGTATAAGGATACCGTTACATCCAGCGGTGAAGAAATTTGCAATTTATTTAATAACCATTTCCATTCAGTTTTTGAGGTATACGACAGAGGTCCTTCTGACACAGACAACTTTGCTGCGCCAACAGATCCTCTGATAGATATTCATTCAATTGAAATTGATGAAAATATTGTTAAAAAATATCTTAAATCTCTTAATGTTCACAAGGGCGCGGGGCCTGACGGGGTGCATCCTTTGCTTGTTAGAAATTGTTCTTCTACTCTTGCAGCTCCGATTGCTATACTTTTTAAAAAATCGATCAAGGAAGGTCATGTTCCTATCATTTGGAAAGAAGCTTGGATAACTCCTGTACCAAAGGGTCCCATAAGTCGGGACATTGAGAAATATAGGCCAATATCCAAACTGTGCCAATTTGGAAAAATATTAGAAAAAATTGTTACCGATCAATTAACCACTGTCGTGCGACATCATATTGTACCCAATCAACATGGTTTTTATAGGGGACGTTCGGTGAATACTAATTTACTAACATTCACCAATGTCATATTGGAGGCCATGGATGATGGATTTTATGTAGACGCCGTGTATACTGACTTTGCCAAAGCATTTGACAAAATTTGTCACTATACCTTATTATGTAAGCTTTGGGAACTCGGTATACATGGTGATTTGTTTCGTTGGATTAAGTCTTACGTCGAAAATCGCACGCAGTCCGTGGTGGTCTCTGGGTTTGCCTCTCGCAGTAAAATAATAAGTTCTGGTGTCCCCCAGGGGTCCCATTTGGGACCTTTATTATTTATAATTTATATAAATGACGTTGTAAAATCTATCTCCCACTCTAATATCCTTCTTTATGCAGATGATGCAAAAAAATTTAGAGTCATTCGTAGTGATGCTGATTGTGAACTATTGCAGCGTGATTTATGTAACTTTGAGACCTTCTGTACAAGGAATAATCTATTTCTAAACTCGGATAAGTGCAGCACAATAAGTTTTTCAAGAAAAAATAAATTATCAAAATTTAGTTACAAATTGTGCGGCAAAGATCTAGTAAGAGTTACAGAGATTCGTGACCTTGGCGTCGTTATGGATGACAAATTGTCATTTGTACCCCATATTGACTCCATCTTAGGTAAATCCTTTAAACAGTTAGGTATGATACTGCGAATTGGCAAACCTTTTAAAAGTGCATTGACCCTAAAAATACTTTATAATAGTTATGTACGTAGTCGGCTTGAGTTTGCATGTGCAGTGTGGAAACCCCATTATGATATTCATGTTAACAGAATTGAGAGACTACAAAAAAGTTTATAAAACATCTTGACTTTAAATGTGGCTATGAATATAAAGGTTATATTGAATCTTTAAATCGTCATAAAATGCAATCCCTTGAGTGTCGAAGAGACTGCGTTGACGCAATTTTGTTATATAATATAGTTAATAATCATATTGATGCCCCTGGCCTGCTGAAAGACGTTCAATTTAGAGTCCCAGGTAAAAGGGAACGCCAATGTCGTGACAAATTTAAACACCTTTTCTCCATCCCACGTAGTAGAACTAACTACTCTAAGAACATGTTTATCAAGCGTGCATGTACACTTTATAATAAAAATAAAAAACTTATAGATATAGACATATTCAACAATACAATAGGCGCATTAAAAAATGTTTTCAAGACAAAAAATAATTAATGTACTGTACTTTACTTTGTTTTGGATGTTAACTTTAAATTTATTGAAATGGACTTCATTACAACAAGTTTAACAAAGTTGTATAAAGAAGAACAAAATAGGTAGGAATGCAAGTTTTTAGGTAAGAAATAAAATAGTTATACTACACATTTTTGTTAGTGTGATATTTAGTTGTAATTTTAAAGAAATACTTGAAAATTGCGGTTATATGTTGCATTTCTTGTACTTCTTAGATAGTACTTTTTGGAAACTATAGGTCTGTAATAGTTGCATATAAATATTTGTAACCTTGCCTTTGTGTGACTGTTTGTTTCACAATAAATAAATAAATAAATAAATAAAAGCAGCAGTCATCCGGTCTCCACATTGTTTTTGTGTTAATCCACTTTTAAAGTTGTAATAAAATCATAGCTCTTAAGTTTTCACGGGACAATTCCATTTTCACCTGCGACTCGACGACTTCAAAAAACAATTGAAACCGAACCATTACTTTTTTTTCTATGTCGCCAGTGTGTTAAAATACTGAAACTTTTTAGAGATTAAAAAAAGGTATAAAATGTGCCAAAATTAATTTTCTTAAAGTTGGATTCCCGAAACTTTCAGTGCAGCCCTCGTATTTTATACCTTATGCTGCTATTTATTCTTAAACTACTGATAATTCTCAAGAAAACTTAACCGTTATAGTTTTCCTTGTAAGTTTGATATAGCCGTCGGCCTAAATCGCAAACCTCGTAACTCAATCTGATCAAATTTTACAGGAGACACAAAAAACTTCACTACCAAAAATTTTGCATGAAGACTTGCTAAGTTTTTTTTTACATAATGTTAAATTAAATTTGGCCGTCAGATTGATAAGACCTATTTTTTTTTAAATAACCTGGACCTGGAAATTTTGGAGTTAAGAGTTTTTCTTGAAAATTTTATAAAGCCAATCGGGAGATAAGAGTTTTTGCTATAAAAAAATAGAGGTAATTTTTTGATCTGAACAAGGTAATTATTTACATGATTAAGTACATGAGTTTGGCTCAGGTGAAGATAATGAAGCATGATTATTTTTGGCTGAATTAATTTGATGAAAACTAGCGGGTGATACACAATGTTCATGCTGTAAGGCTGTTGACATTTTTCTTGTTCAGGAAAGCTCTGAGAACTGCTGGTTTATGACGTGATGAGTGGATTTTGTGGCTTGAAAATCGATTTTTTTCAAGCTCTTGAAACTAGCTGGTGACAAACAAATTTCATGTTGCACAATTGGTGAGGTAATAGGGAATTTGAGGACCTGGTATCCCAATGTAGGGAATCGGACAGATCAAGGCGTCCAGACTTCGGTGGCTCGAGCACGTAGAAAGGTTGGGATGGGAGAGGGTCGAGCCCTGATGAGAGCGCACTTGGGATGAACGAGAGGCCGGTTGGTCGTTGGTTGTTGGTGGTCGAGAACGCTGGAGGGACGAGGTCCTGAAAGACCTTTTGGACCTCAGGGTCGAAGACTTGCAAGAGCTGACTCAACACCGCAAACCGTGGCGTAATCTGGTGTTGGAGGCCAAAACCAACTTGGGGTCACTGCGCCCTGGTAGTAGTAGTAGTAGTAGTAGTTAGTGAGATACAAGGTGGTGTAGGGTTCTGCACTCTAAAACAAATCTCTTGTTGAGATGAATAGTGCTCTTCCTGAACTAAAATTAAAGATCCATCGTATTGATTTACATCTAAATTGTAACATGCGTACGTTTTTTCCTATTTTTGAAAAAAAAAAATCTGCAGTCTTGCTTTCCTTTGTTGATTTATTTTAGTATCCGCGTACAGAACAATAAAATGTTATAAGTAAAAACCCTTAAGTAAAGCAGGTGGGACGAGTTCGACTAAATCCCACTATAATATAATAAATGCGAAAGTTTGTAAGTCTGTTTGTTTATTTGTCACTTCGCTTCATGACGTCTAAACCGCTGAACCGATTTAGATGAAAATCAGTATACAGATAGTTTGAGTCTCGGGGAAGGACATAGGATAGTTTTTATCCCGGAACATTTCATAGTTCCAACGGGATAGTGAAAACCGAATGCTACGCAGACGGAGTCGCGGGTAACAGGCTCGTAGGTAGGTATAACATAAATTAAAATAGTGACACAAACAAAACAATTGCTATTCGAACAATCACAACTACGTACTAGATTAAATAATTTGCGTAGAAAACCACGTAACTAATCTTCACGCGTAAAGATACACGCGGAGCAAACCTCGTATGTCCACGGCACGCAAACAAACTAAATTTTCAATAGTCTAATGTGTTTAAATATGATAAATATCTATCAAGAATACACAATCAGTTAATATTACAGAACCTCATTACACACCTGTTAGTCTGCACCCATTTTCTTCTTAAATCTTTACGCAAAACTGACGTGCAGTCATTACACTTACTACCATCCAAAAAAATTTCAAATTTTCCCACCCACCGGTTTAGATTTCAGAGGAGGCGGGGGGGGCGGGGACGATCGATTTTAATGAAAATTTTGCAAACAAATCACTGAATCGAAAAATCGTTCAAGCAACCCTGTAATGGTTTTAAAAGACCTATCCAACGATACATCACAGTACAAGGTTGGATGAGAGAAAAAAAAACACCCCCATTTTACGTCTATGGGTGCGGGAAATATTGTAAAAAAAAAATTTTTCGAATTCTTTATTGTACAATTTTGTTGGCATAGTTTACATTTATATTCGTGCAAAATTACAGCTTTCATTCTATCATTGATAATCCCTGAGCAAAGCCGCGGACGGACAGACAGACAGACAGACAGGCAGACAGACATGGCGAAACTATAAGGGTTCCGTTTT